>NW_027327595.1:300000-379221 GCF_047675955.1 Chlorocebus sabaeus
AAGCTTTCTGAGAAACTGCTCTGTGTTCTGTTAATTCATCTCACAGAGTTGCATCTTATCCTTCAAGAAGCCTTTCGCTAAGGCTGTTCTTGTGGAATTGGCAAAGGGATATTTTGAAGCCCATAGAGGGCTATGGTGAAAAAGGAATATCTTCCGTTCAAAACTGGAAAGAAGCTTTCTGAGAAACTGCTCTGTGTTCTGTTAATTCATCTCACAGAGTTACATCTTTCCCTTCAAGAAGCCTTTCGCTAAGGCTGTTCTTGTGGAATTGGCAAAGGGATATTTGGAAGCCCATAGAGAGCTATGGTGAAAAAGGAAATATCTTCCGTTGAAAACTGGAAAGAAGCTTTCTGAGAAACTGCTCTGTGTTCTGTTAATTCATCTCACAGAGTTACATCTTTCCCTTCAAGAAGCCTTTCGGTAAGGTTGTTCTTGTGGAATTGGCAAAGGGATATTTGGAAGCCCATAGAGGGCTATGGTGAAAAAGGAAATACCTTCCGTCAAAACTGGAAAGAAGCTTTCTGAGAAACTGCTCCGTGTTCTGTTAATTCATCTCACAGAGTTACATCTTTCCCTTCCAGAAGCCTTTCGCTAAGGCTGTTCTTGTGGAATTGGCAAAGGGATATTTGGAAGCCCATAGAGGGCTATGGTGAAAAAGGAAATATCTTCCGTTCAAAACTGGAAAGAAGCTTTCTGAGAAACTGCTCTGTGTTCTGTTAATTCATCTCACAGAGTTACATCTTTCCCTTCAAGAAGCCTTTCGCTAAGGCTGTTCTTGTGGAATTGGCAAAGGGATATTTTGAAGCCCATAGAGGGCTATGGTGAAAAAGGAAATATCTTCCGTTCAAAACTGGAAAGAAGCTTTCTGAGAAACTGCTCTGTGTTCTGTTAATTCATCTCACAGAGTTACATCTTTCCCTTCAAGAAGCCTTTCGCTAAGGCTGTTCTTGTGGAATTGGCAAAGGGATATTTGGAAGCCCATAGAGGGCTATGGTGAAAAAGGAAATATCTTCCGTTCAAAACTGGAAAGAAGCTTTCTGAGAAACTGCTCTGTGTTCTGTTAATTCATCTCACAGAGTTACATTTCCCTTCAAGAAGCCTTTCGCTAAGGCTGTTCTTGTGGAATTGGCAAAGGGATATTTGGAAGCCCATAGAGGGCTATGGTGAAAAAGGAAATATCTTCCGTTCAAAACTGGAAAGAAGCTTTCTGAGAAACTGCTCTGTGTTCTGTTAATTCATCTCACAGAGTTGCATCTTATCCTTCAAGAAGCCTTTCGCTAAGGCTGTTCTTGTGGAATTGGCAAAGGGATATTTGGAAGCCCATAGAGGGCTATGGTGAAAAAGTAATATCTTCCGTTCAAAACTCTAAAGAAGCTTTCTGAGAAACTGCTCTGTGTTCTGTTAATTCATCTCACACAGTTACATCTTTCCCTTCAGCAATCCTTTCGCTAAGGCTGTTCTTGTAGAATTGGCAAAGGGATATTTGGAAGCCCATAGAGGGCTATGGTGAAAAAGGAAATATCTTCCGTTCAAAACTGGAAAGAAGCTTTCTGAGAAACTGCTCAGTGTTCTGTTAATTCATCTCACAGAGTTACATCTTTCCCTTCAAGAAGCCTTTCGCTAAGGCTGTTCTTGTGGAATTGGCAAAGGGATATTTGGAAGCCCATAGAGGGCTATGGTGAAAAAGGAAATATCTTCCGTTCAAAACTGGAAAGAAGCTTTCTGAGAAACTGCTCTGTGTTCTGGTAATTCATCTCACAGAGTTACATCTTTCCCTTCAAGAAGCCTTTCGCTAAGGCTGTTCTTGTGGAATTGGCAAAGGGATATTTGGAAGCCCATAGAGGGCTATGGTGAAAAAGGAAATATCTTCCGTTCAAAACTGGAAAGAAGCTTTCTGAGAAACTGCTCTGTGTTCTGTTAATTCATCTCACAGAGTTACATCTTTCCCTTCAAGAAGCCTTTCGCTAAGGCTGTTCTTGTGGAATTGGCAAAGAGATATTTGGAAGTCCATAGAGGGCTATGGTGAAAAAGGAAATATCTTCCGTTCAAAACTGGAAAGAAGCTTTCTGAGAAACTGCTCTGTGTTCTGTTAATTCATCTCACAGAGTTACATCGTTCCCTTCAACAATCCTTTCGCTAAGGCTGTTCTTGGGGAATTGGCAAAGGGATATTTGGAAGCCCATAGAGGGCTATGTTGAAAAAGGAAATATCTTCCGTTCAAAACTGGAAAGAAGCTTTCTGAGAAACTGCTCTGTGTTCTGTTAATTCATCTCACAGAGTTACATCTTTCCCTTCAAGAAGCCTTTCGCTAAGGCTGTTCTTGTGGAATTGGCAAAGGGATATTTGGAAGCCCATAGAGGGCTATGGTGAAAAAGGAATATCTTCCGTTCAAAACTGGAAAGAAGCTTTCTGAGAAACTGCTCTGTGTTCTGTTAATTCATCTCACACAGTTACATCTTTCCCTTCAGCAATCCTTTCGCTAAGGCTGTTCTTGTAGAATTCGCAAAGGGATATTTGGAAGCCCATAGAGGGCTATGGTGAAAAAGGAAATATCTTCCGTTCAAAACTGGAAAGAAGCTTTCTGAGAAACTGCTCTGTGTTCTGGTAATTCATCTCACAGAGTTACATCTTTCCCTTCAAGAAGCCTTTCGCTAAGGCTGTTCTTGTGGAATTGGCAAAGGGATATTTGGAAGCCCATAGAGGGCTATGGTGAAAAAGGAAATATCTTCCGTTCAAAATTGGAAAGAAGCTTTCTGAGAAACTGCTCTGTGTTCTGTTAATTCATCTCACAGAGTTACAACTTTCCCTTCAAGAAGCCTTTCGCTAAGGCTGTTCTTGTGGAATTGGCAAAGGGATATTTGGAAGCCCATAGAGGGCTATGGTGAAAAAGGAAATATCTTCCGTTCAAAACTGGAAAGAAGCTTTCTGAGAAACTGCTCTGTGTTCTGTTAATTCATCTCACAGAGTTACATCTTTCCCTTCAAGAAGCCTTTCGCTAAGGCTGTTCTTGTGGAATTGGCAAAGGGATATTTGGAAGCCCATAGAGGGCTATGGTGAAAAAGGAAATATCTTCCGTTCAAAACTGGAAAGAAGCTTTCTGAGAAACTGCTCCGTGTTCTGTTAATTCATCTCACAGAGTTACATTTCCCTTCAAGAAGCCTTTCGCTAAGGCTGTTCTTGTTGAATTGGCAAAGGGATATTTGGAAGCCCTTAGAGGGCTATGGTGAAAAAGGAAATATCTTCCGTTCAAAACTGGAAAGAAGCTTTCTGAGAAACTGCTCTGTGTTCTGTTAATTCATCTCACAGAGTTGCATCTTATCCTTCAAGAAGCCTTTCGCTAAGGCTGTTCTTGTGGAATTGGCAAAGGGATATTTGGAAGCCCATAGAGGGCTATGGTGAAAAAGGAATATCTTCCGTTCAAAACTGGAAAGAAGCTTTCTGAGAAACTGCTCTGTGTTCTGTTAATTCATCTCACACAGTTACATCTTTCCCTTCAAGAAGCCTTTCGCTAAGGCTGTTCTTGTGGAATTGGCAAAGGGATATTTGGAAGCCCATAGAGAGCTATGGTGAAAAAGGAAATATCTTCCGTTGAAAACTGGAAAGAAGCTTTCTGAGAAACTGCTCTGTGTTCTGTTAATTCATCTCACAGAGTTACATCTTTCCCTTCAAGAAGCCTTTCGGTAAGGTTGTTCTTGTGGAATTGGCAAAGGGATATTTGGAAGCACATAGAGGGCTATGGTGAAAAAGGAAATACCTTCCGTCAAAACTGGAAAGAAGCTTTCTGAGAAACTGCTCCGTGTTCTGTTAATTCATCTCACAGAGTTACATCTTTCCCTTCAAGAAGCCTTTCGCTAAGGCTGTTCTTGTGGAATTGGCAAAGGGATATTTGGAAGCCCATAGAGGGGTATGGTGAAAAAGGAAATATCTTCCGTTCAAAACTGGAAAGAAGCTTTCTGAGAAACTGCTCTGTGTTCTGTTAATTCATCTCACAGAGTTACATCTTTCCCTTCAAGAAGCCTTTCGCTAAGGCTGTTCTTGTGGAATTGGCAAAGGGATATTTTGAAGCCCATAGAGGGCTATGGTGAAAAAGGAAATATCTTCCGTTCAAAACTGGAAAGAAGCTTTCTGAGAAACTGCTCTGTGTTCTGTTAATTCATCTCACAGAGTTACATCTTTCCCTTCAAGAAGCCTTTCCCTAAGGCTGTTCTTGTGGAATTGGCAAAGGGATATTTGGAAGCCCATAGAGGGCTATGGTGAAAAAGGAAATATCTTCCGTTCAAAACTGGAAAGAAGCTTTCTGAGAAACTGCTCCGTGTTCTGTTAATTCATCTCACAGAGTTACATTTCCCTTCAAGAAGCCTTTCGCTAAGGCTGTTCTTGTGGAATTGGCAAAGGGATATTTGGAAGCCCATAGAGGGCTATGGTGAAAAAGGAAATATCTTCCGTTCAAAACTGGAAAGAAGCTTTCTGAGAAACTGCTCTGTGTTCTGTTAATTCATCTCACAGAGTTGCATCTTATCCTTCAAGAAGCCTTTCGCTAAGGCTGTTCTTGTAGAATTGGCAAAGGGATATTTGGAAGCCCATAGAGGGCTATGGTGAAAAAGGAATATCTTCCGTTCAAAACTCTAAAGAAGCTTTCTGAGAAACTGCTCTGTGTTCTGTTAATTCATCTCACACAGTTACATCTTTCCCTTCAGCAATACTTTCGCTAAGGCTGTTCTTGTAGAATTCGCAAAGGGATATTTGGAAGCCCATAGAGGGCTATGGTGAAAAAGGAAATATCTTCCGTTCAAAACTGGAAAGAAGCTTTCTGAGAAACTGCTCAGTGTTCTGTTAATTGATCTCACAGAGTTACATCTTTCCCTTCAAGAAGCCTTTCGCTAAGGCTGTTCTTGTGGAATTGGCAAAGGGATATTTGGAAGCCCATAGAGGGCTATGGTGAAAAAGGAAATATCTTCCGTTCAAAACTGGAAAGAAGCTTTCTGAGAAACTGCTCTGTGTTCTGGTAATTCATCTCACAGAGTTACATCTTTCCCTTCAAGAAGCCTTTCGCTAAGGCTGTTCTTGTGGAATTGGCAAAGGGATATTTGGAAGCCCATAGAGGACTATGGTGAAAAAGGAAATATCTTCCGTTCAAAACTGGAAAGAAGCTTTCTGAGAAACTGCTCTGTGTTCTGTTAATTCATCTCACAGAGTTACATCTTTCCCTTCAAGAAGCCTTTCGCTAAGGCTGTTCTTGTGGAATTGGCAAAGAGATATTTGGAAGTCCATAGAGGGCTATGGTGAAAAAGGAAATATCTTCCGTTCAAAACTGGAAAGAAGCTTTCTGAGAAACTGCTCTGTGTTCTGTTAATTCATCTCACAGAGTTACATCGTTCCCTTCAAGAAGCCTTTCGCTAAGGCTGTTCTTGGGGAATTGGCAAAGGGATATTTGGAAGCCCATAGAGGGCTATGTTGAAAAAGGAAATATCTTCCGTTCAAAACTGGAAAGAAGCTTTCTGAGAAACTGCTCTGTGTTCTGTTAATTCATCTCACAGAGTTACATCTTTCCCTTCAAGAAGCCTTTCGCTAAGGCTGTTCTTGTGGAATTGGCAAAGGGATATTTGGAAGCCCATAGAGGGCTATGGTGAAAAAGGAAATATCTTCCGTTCAAAATTGGAAAGAAGCTTTCTGAGAAACTGCTCCGTGTTCTGTTAATTCATCTCACAGAGTTACATCTTTCCCTTCAAGAAGCCTTTCGCTAAGGCTGTTCTTGTGGAATTGGCAAAGGGATATTTGGAAGCCCATAGAGGGGTATGGTGAAAAAGGAAATATCTTCCGTTCAAAACTGGAAAGAAGCTTTCTGAGAAACTGCTCTGTGTTCTGTTAATTCATCTCACAGAGTTACATCTTTCCCTTCAAGAAGCCTTTCGCTAAGGCTGTTCTTGTGGAATTGGCAAAGGGATATTTGGAAGCCCATAGAGGGCTATGGTGAAAAAGGAAATATCTTCCGTTCAAAACTGGAAAGAAGCTTTCTGAGAAACTGCTCCGTGTTCTGTTAATTCATCTCACAGAGTTACATTTCCCTTGAAGAAGCCTTTCGCTAAGGCTGTTCTTGTGGAATTGGCAAAGGGATATTTGGAAGCCCATAGAGGGCTATGGTGAAAAAGGAAATATCTTCCGTTCAAAACTGGAAAGAAGCTTTCTGAGAAACTGCTCTGTGTTCTGTTAATTCATCTCACAGAGTTGCATCTTATCCTTCAAGAAGCCTTTCGCTAAGGCTGTTCTTGTGGAATTGGCAAAGGGATATTTGGAAGCCCATAGAGGGCTATGGTGAAAAAGGAATATCTTCCGTTCAAAACTGGAAAGAAGCTTTCTGAGAAACTGCTCTGTGTTCTGTTAATTCATCTCACACAGTTACATCTTTCCCTTCAGCAATCCTTTCGCTAAGGCTGTTCTTGTAGAATTGGCAAAGGGATATTTGGAAGCCCATAGAGGGCTATGGTGAAAAAGGAAATATCTTCCGTTCAAAACTGGAAAGAAGCTTTCTGAGAAACTGCTCAGTGTTCTGTTAATTCATCTCACAGAGTTACATCTTTCCCTTCAAGAAGCCTTTCGCTAAGGCTGTTCTTGTGGAATTGGCAAAGGGATATTTGGAAGCCCATAGAGGGCTATGGTGAAAAAGGAAATATCTTCCGTTCAAAACTGGAAAGAAGCTTTCTGAGAAACTGCTCTGTGTTCTGGTAATTCATCTCACAGAGTTACATCTTTCCCTTCAAGAAGCCTTTCGCTAAGGCTGTTCTTGTGGAATTGGCAAAGGGATATTTGGAAGCCCATAGAGGGCTATGGTGAAAAAGGAAATATCTTCCGTTCAAAACTGGAAAGAAGCTTTCTGAGAAACTGCTCTGTGTTCTGTTAATTCATCTCACACAGTTACATCTTTCCCTTCAACAATCCTTTCCCTAAGGCTGTTCTTGGGGAATTGGCAAAGGGATATTTGGAAGCCCATAGAGGGCTATGGTGAAAAAGGAAATATCTTCCGTTCAAAACTGGAAAGAAGCTTTCTGAGAAACTGCTCTGTGTTCTGTTAATTCATCTCACAGAGTTACATCTTTCAATTCAAGAAGCCTTTCGCTAAGGCTGTTCTTGTGGAATTGGCAAAGGGATATTTGGAAGCCCATAGAGGGCTATGGTGAAAAAGGAAATATCTTCCGTTCAAAATTGGAAAGAAGCTTTCTGAGAAACTGCTCTGTGTTCTGTTAATTCATCTCACAGAGTTACATCTTTCCCTTCAAGAAGCCTTTCGCTAAGGCTGTTCTTGTGGAATTGGCAAAGGGATATTTGGAAGCCCATAGAGGGCTATGGTGAAAAAGGAAATATCTTCCGTTCAAAACTGGAAAGAAGCTTTCTGAGAAACTGCTCTGTGTTCTGTTAATTCATCTCACAGAGTTACATCTTTCCCTTCAAGAAGCCTTTCGCTAAGGCTGTTCTTGTGGAATTGGCAAAGGGATATTTGGAAGCCCATAGAGGGCTATGGTGAAAAAGGAAATATCTTCCGTTCAAAACTGGAAAGAAGCTTTCTGAGAAACTGCTCTGTGTTCTGTTAATTCATCTCACAGAGTTACATCTTTCCCTTCAAGAAGCCTTTCGCTAAGGCTGTTCTTGTGGAATTGGCAAAGGGATATTTGGAAGCCCATAGAGGGCTATGGTGAAAAAGGAAATATCTTCCGTTCAAAACTGGAAAGAAGCTTTCTGAGAAACTGCTCTGTGTTCTGTTAATTCATCTCACAGAGTTACATCTTTCCCTTCAAGAAGCCTTTCGCTAAGGCTGTTCTTGTGGAATTGGCAAAGGGATATTTGCAAGCCCATAGAGGGCTATGGTGAAAAAGGAAATATCTTCCGTTCAAAACTGGAAAGAAGCTTTCTGAGAAACTGCTCTGTGTTCTGTTAATTCATCTCACAGAGTTACATCTTTCCATTCAAGAAGCCATTCGCTAAGGCTGTTCTTGTGGAATAGGCAAAGGGATATTTGGAAGCCCATAGAGGGCTATGGTGAAAAAGGAAATATCTTCCGTTCGAAACTGGAAAGAAGCTTTCTGAGAAACTGCTCTGTGTTCTGTTAATTCATCTCACAAAGTTATATCTTTCCCTTCAAGAAGCCTTTCGCTAAGGCTGTTCTTGTGGAATTGGCAAAGGGATATTTGGAAGCCCATAGAGAGCTATGGTGAAAAAGGAAATATCTTCCGTTGAAAACTGGAAAGAAGCTTTCTGAGAAACTGCTCTGTGTTCTGTTAATTCATCTCACAGAGTTACATCTTTCCCTTCAAGAAGCCTTTCGGTAAGGTTGTTCTTGTGGAATTGGCAAAGGGATATTTGGAAGCCCATAGAGGGCTATGGTGAAAAAGGAAATACCTTCCGTCAAAACTGGAAAGAAGCTTTCTGAGAAACTGCTCCGTGTTCTGTTAATTCATCTCACAGAGTTACATCTTTCCCTTCAAGAAGCCTTTCGCTAAGGCTGTTCTTGTGGAATTGGCAAAGGGATATTTGGAAGCCCATAGAGGGCTATGGTGAAAAAGGAAATATCTTCCGTTCAAAACTGGAAAGAAGCTTTCTGAGAAACTGCTCTGTGTTCTGTTAATTCATCTCACAGAGTTACATCTTTCCCTTCAAGAAGCCTTTCGCTAAGGCTGTTCTTGTGGAATTGGCAAAGGGATATTTGGAAGCCCATAGAGGGCTATGGTGAAAAAGGAAATATCTTCCGTTCAAAACTGGAAAGAAGCTTTCTGAGAAACTGCTCTGTGTTCTGTTAATTCATCTCACAGAGTTACATCTTTCCATTCAAGAAGCCTTTCGCTAAGGCTGTTCTTGTGGAATAGGCAAAGGGATATTTGGAAGCCCATAGAGGGCTATGGTGAAAAAGGAAATATCTTCCGTTCAAAACTGGAAAGAAGCTTTCTGAGAAACTGCTCTGTGTTCTGTTAATTCATCTCACAGAGTTATATCTTTCCCTTCAAGAAGCCTTTCGCTAAGGCTGTTCTTGTGGAATTGGCAAAGGGATATTTGGAAGCCCATAGAGAGCTATGGTGAAAAAGGAAATATCTTCCGTTCAAAACTGTAAAGAAGCTTTCTGAGAAACTGCTCTGTGTTCTGTTAATTCATCTCACAGAGTTACATCTTTCCCTTCAAGAAGCCTTTCGGTAAGGTTGTTCTTGTGGAATTGGCAAAGGGATATTTGGAAGCCCATAGAGGGCTATGGTGAAAAAGGAAATACCTTCCGTCAAAACTGGAAAGAAGCTTTCTGAGAAACTGCTCCGTGTTCTGTTAATTCATCTCACAGAGTTACATCTTTCCCTTCAAGAAGCCTTTCGCTAAGGCTGTTCTTGTGGAATTGGCAAAGGGATATTTGGAAGCCCATAGAGGGCTATGGTGAAAAAGGAAATATCTTCCGTTCAAAACTGGAAAGAAGCTTTCTGAGAAACTGCTCTGTGTTCTGCTCATTCATCTCACAGAGTTACATCTTTCCCTTCAAGATGTCTTTCGCTAAGGCTGTTCTTGAGGAATTGGCAAAGGGATATTTGGAAGCAAATAGAGGGCTATGTTGTAAAAGGAAATATCTTCCGTTCAAAACTGGAAAGAAGCTTTCTGAGAAACTGCTCTGTGTTCTGTTAATTCATCTCACAGAGTTACATCTTTCCCTTCAAGAAGCCTTTCGCTAAGGCTGTTCTTGTGGAATTGGCAAAGGGATATTTGGAAGCCCATAGAGGGCTATGGTGAAAAAGGAAATATCTTCCGTTCAAAACTCGAAAGAAGCTTTCTGAGAAACTGCTCTGTGTTCTGTTAATTCCTCTCACAGAGTTACATGTTTCCCTTCAAGAAGCCTTTCGCTAAGGCTGTTCTTGTGGAATTGGCAAAGGGATATTTGGAAGCCCATAGAGGGCTATGGTGAAAAAGGAAATATCTTCCGTTCAAAACTCGAAAGAAGCTTTCTGAGAAACTGCTCTGTGTTCTGTTAATTCATCTCACAGAGTTCCATCGTTCCCGTCAAGAAGCCTTTCGCTAAGGCTGTTCTTGTGGAATTGGCAAAGGGATATTTGGAAGCCCATAGAGGGCTATGGTGAAAAAGGAAATATCTTCCGTTCAAAACTGGAAAGAAGCTTTCTGAGAAACTGCTCTGTGTTCTGTTAATTCATCTCACACAGTTACATCTTTCCCTTCAGGAAGCCTTTCGCTAAGGCTGTTCTTGTGGAATTGGCAAAGGGATATTTGGAAGCTCATAGAGGGCTATGGTGAAAAAGGAAATATCTTCCGTTCAAAACTGGAAAGAAGCTTTCTGAGAAACTGCTCTGTGTTCTGTTAATTCATCTCACAGAGTTACATCTTTCCCTTCAAGAAGCCTTTCGCTAAGGCTGTTCTTGTGGAATTGGCAAAGGGATATTTGGAAGCCCATAGAGGGCTATGGTGAAAAAGGAAGTATCTTCGGTTCAAAACTGGAAATAACTTTCTGAGAAACTGCTCTGTGTTCTGTTAATTCATCTCACAGTGTTACATCTTTCCCTTCAAGAAGCCTTTCGCTAAGGCTGTTCTTGTGGAATTGGCAAAGGGATATTTGGAAGCCCATAGAGGGCTATGGTGAAAAAGGAAATATCTTCCGTTCAAAACTGGAAAGAAGCTTTCTGAGAAACTGCTCTGTGTTCTGTTAATTCATCTCACAGAATTACATCGTTCCCTTCAAGAAGCCTTTCGCTAAGGCGGTTCTTGTGGAATTGGCAAAGGGATATTTGGAAGCCCATAGAGGGCTATGATGAAAAAGGAAATATTTTCCGTTCAAAACTGGAAAGAAGCTTTCTGAGAAACTGCTCTGTGTTCTGTTAATTCATCTCACAGAGTTACATCTTTCCCTTCAAGAAGCCTCTCGCTAAGGCTGTTCTTGTGGAATTGGCAAAGGGATATTTGGAAGCCCATAGATGGGTTTGGTGAAAAAGGAAATATCTTCCGTTCAAAACTGGAAAGAAGCTTTCTGAGAAACTGCTCTGTGTTCTGTTAATTCATCTCACAGAGTTACATCTTTCCCTTCAAGAAGCCTTTCGCTAAGGCTGTTCTTGTGGAATTGGCAAAGGGATATTTGGAAGCCCATAGAGGGCTATGGTGAAAAAGGAAATATCTTCCGTTCAAAACTGGAAAGAAGCTTTCTGAGAAACTGCTCTGCGTTCTGTTAATTCATCTCACAGAGTTACATCTTTCCCTTCAAGAAGCCTTTCGCTAAGGCTGTTCTTGTGGAATTGGCAAAGGGATATTTGGAAGCCCATAGAGGGCTATGGTGAAAAAGGAAATATCTTCCGTTCAAAACTTTAAAGAAGCTTTCTGAGAAACTGCTCCGTGTTCTGTTAATTCATCTCACAGAGTTACATTTCCCTTCAAGAAGCCTTTCGCTAAGGCTGTTCTTGTGGAATTGGCAAAGGGATATTTGGAAGCCCATAGAGGGCTATGGTGAAAAAGGAAATATCTTCCGTTCAAAACTGGAAAGAAGCTTTCTGAGAAACTGCTCTGTGTTCTGTTAATTCATCTCACAGAGTTGCATCTTATCCTTCAAGAAGCCTTTCGCTAAGGCTGTTCTTGTGCAATTGGCAAAGGGATATTTGGAAGCCCATAGAGGGCTATGGTGAAAAAGGAAATATCTTCCGTTCAAAACTGGAAAGAAGCTTTCTGAGAAACTGCTCAGTGTTCTGTTAATTCATCTCACAGTGTTACATCTTTCCCTTCAAGAAGCCTTTCGCTAAGGCTGTTCTTGTGGAATTGGCAAAGGGATATTTGGAAGCCCATAGAGGGCTATGGTGAAAAAGTAATATCTTCCGTTCAAAACTCTAAAGAAGCTTTCTGAGAAACTGCTCTGTGTTCTGTTAATTCATCTCACACAGTTACATCTTTCCCTTCAGCAATACTTTCGCTAAGGCTGTTCTTGTAGAATTCGCAAAGGGATATTTGGAAGCCCATAGAGGGCTATGGTGAAAAAGGAAATATCTTCCGTTCAAAACTGGAAAGAAGCTTTCTGAGAAACTGCTCAGTGTTCTGTTAATTCATCTCACAGAGTTACATCTTTCCCTTCAAGAAGCCTTTCGCTAAGGCTGTTCTTGTGGAATTGGCAAAGGGATATTTGGAAGCCCATAGAGGGCTATGGTGAAAAAGGAAATATCTTCCGTTCAAAACTGGAAAGAAGCTTTCTGAGAAACTGCTCTGTGTTCTGGTAATTCATCTCACAGAGTTACATCTTTCCCTTCAAGAAGCCTTTCGCTAAGGCTGTTCTTGTGGAATTGGCAAAGGGATATTTGGAAGCCCATAGAGGGCTATGGTGAAAAAGGAAATATCTTCCGTTCAAAACTGGAAAGAAGCTTTCTGAGAAACTGCTCTGTGTTCTGTTAATTCATCTCACAGAGTTACATCTTTCCCTTCAAGAAGCCTTTCGCTAAGGCTGTTATTGTGGAATTGGCAAAGAGATATTTGGAAGTCCATAGAGGGCTATGGTGAAAAAGGAAATATCTTCCGTTCAAAACTGGAAAGAAGCTTTCTGAGAAACTGCTCTGTGTTCTGTTAATTCATCTCACAGAGTTACATCGTTCCCTTCAACAATCCTTTCGCTAAGGCTGTTCTTGGGGAATTGGCAAAGGGATATTTGGAAGCCCATAGAGGGCTATGTTGAAAAAGGAAATATCTTCCGTTCAAAACTGGAAAGAAGCTTTCTGAGAAACTGCTCTGTGTTCTGTAAATTCATCTCACAGAGTTACAACTTTCCCTTCAAGAAGCCTTTCGCTAAGGCTGTTCTTGTGGAATTGGCAAAGGGATATTTGGAAGCCCATAGAGGGCTATGGTGAAAAAGGAAATATCTTCCGTTCAAAACTGGAAAGAAGCTTTCTGAGAAACTGCTCTGTGTTCTGTTAATTCATCTCACAGAGTTACATCTTTCCCTTCAAGAAGCATTTCGCTAACGCTGTTCTTGTGGAATTGGCAAGGGATATTTGGAAGCCCATACAGGGCTTTGGTGAAAAAGGAAATATCTTCCGTTCAAAACTGGAAAGAAGCTTTCTGAGAAACTGCTCTGTGTTCTGTTAATTCATCTCACAGAGTTACATCTTTCCCTTCAAGAAGCCTTTCGCTAAGGCTGTTCTTGTGGAATTGGCAAAGGGATATTTGGAAGCCCATAGAGGGCTATGGTGAAAAAGGAAATATCTTCCGTTCAAAACTGGAAAGAAGCTTTCTGAGAAACTGCTCTGTGTTCTGTTAATTCATCTCACAGAGTTACATCTTTCCCTTCAAGAAGCCGTTCGCTAAGGCTGTTCTTGTGGAATTGGCAAAGGGATATTTGGAAGCCCATAGAGGGCTATTGTGAGAAAGGAAATATCTTCCGTTCAAAACTGGAAAGAAGCTTTCTGAGAAACTGCTCTGTGTTCTCTTAATTCATCTCACAGAGTTACAACTTTCCCTTCAAGAAGCCTTTCGCTAAGGCTGTTCTTGTGGAATTGGCAAAGGGATATTTGGAAGCCCATAGAGGGCTATGGTGAAAAAGGAAATATCTTCCGTTCAAAACTGGAAAGAAGCTTTCTGAGAAACTGCTCTGTGTTCTGTTAATTCATCTCACAGAGTTACATCTTTCCCTTCAAGAAGCATTTCGCTAAGGCTGTTCTTGTGGAATTGGCAAAGGGATATTTGGAAGCCCATAGAGGGCTATGGTGAAAAAGGAAATATCTTCCGTTCAAAACTGGAAAGAAGCTTTCTGAGAAACTGCTCTGTGTTCTGTTAATTCATCTCACAGAGTTACATCTTTCCCTTCAAGAAGCCTTTCGCTAAGGCTGTTCTTGTGGAATTGGCAAAGGGATATTTGGAAGCCCATAGAGGGCTATGATGAAAAAGGAAATAGCTTCCGTTCAAAACTGGAAAGAAGCTTTCTGAGAAATTGCTCTGTGTTCTGTTAATTCATCTCACAGAGTTACATCTTTCCCTTCAAGAAGCCTTTCGCTAAGGCTGTTCTTGTGGAATTGGCAAAGGGATATTTGGAAGCCCATAGAGGGCTATGGTGAAAAAGGAAATATCTTCCGTTCAAAATTGGAAAGAAGCTTTCTGAGAAACTGCTCCGTGTTCTGTTAATTCATCTCACAGAGTTACATCTTTCCCTTCAAGAAGCCTTTCGCTAAGGCTGTTCTTGTGGAATTGGCAAAGGGATATTTGGAAGCCCATAGAGGGGTATGGTGAAAAAGGAAATATCTTCCGTTCAAAACTGGAAAGAAGCTTTCTGAGAAACTGCTCTGTGTTCTGTTAATTCATCTCACAGAGTTACATCTTTCCCTTCAAGAAGCCTTTCGCTAAGGCTGTTCTTGTGGAATTGGCAAAGGGATATTTGGAAGCCCATAGAGGGCTATGGTGAAAAAGGAAATATCTTCCGTTCAAAACTGGAAAGAAGCTTTCTGAGAAACTGCTCCGTGTTCTGTTAATTCATCTCACAGAGTTACATTTCCCTTGAAGAAGCCTTTCGCTAAGGCTGTTCTTGTGGAATTGGCAAAGGGATATTTGGAAGCCCATAGAGGGCTATGGTGAAAAAGGAAATATCTTCCGTTCAAAACTGGAAAGAAGCTTTCTGAGAAACTGCTCAGTGTTCTGTTAATTCATCTCACACAGTTACATCTTTCCCTTCAAGAAGCCTTTCGCTAAGGCTGTTCTTGTGGAATTGGCAAAGGGATATTTGGAAGCCCATAGAGGGCTATGGTGAAAAAGGAATATCTTCCGTTCAAAACTGGAAAGAAGCTTTCTGAGAAACTGCTCTGTGTTCTGTTAATTCATCTCACACAGTTACATCTTTCCCTTCAGCAATCCTTTCGCTAAGGCTGTTCTTGTAGAATTCGCAAAGAGATATTTGGAAGCCCATAGAGGGCTATGGTGAAAAAGGAAATATCTTCCGTTCAAAATTGGAAAGAAGCTTTCTGAGAAACTGCTCAGGGTTCTGTTAATTCATCTCACAGAGTTACATCTTTCCCTTCAAGAAGCCTTTCGCTAAGGCTGTTCTTGTGGAATTGGCAAAGGGATATTTGGAAGCCCATAGAGGGCTATGGTGAAAAAGGAAATATCTTCCGTTCAAAACTGGAAAGAAGCTTTCTGAGAAACTGCTCTGTGTTCTGGTAATTCATCTCACAGAGTTACATCTTTCCCTTCAAGAAGCCTTTCGCTAAGGCTGTTCTTGTGGAATTGGCAAAGGGATATTTGGAAGCCCATAGAGGGCTATGGTGAAAAAGGAAATATCTTCCGTTCAAAACTGGAAAGAAGCTTTCTGAGAAACTGCTCTCTGTTCTGTTAATTCATCTCACACAGTTACATCTTTCCCTTCAACAATCCTTTCCCTAAGGCTGTTCTTGGGGAATTGGCAAAGGGATATTTGGAAGCCCATAGAGGGCCATGTTGAAAAAGGAAATATCTTCCGTTCAAAACTGGAAAGAAGCTTTCTGAGAAACTGCTCTGTGTTCTGTTAATTCATCTCACAGAGTTACATCTTTCAATTCAAGAAGCCTTTCGCTAAGGCTGTTCTTGTGGAATTGGCAAAGGGATATTTGGAAGCCCATAGAGGGCTATGGTGAAAAAGGAAATATCTTCCGTTCAAAATTGGAAAGAAGCTTTCTGAGAAACTGCTCTGTGTTCTGTTAATTCATCTCACAGAGTTACATCTTTCCCTTCAAGAAGCCTTTCGCTAAGGCTGTTCTTGTGGAATTGGCAAAGGGATATTTGGAAGCCCATAGAGGGCTATGGTGAAAAAGGAAATATCTTCCGTTCAAAACTGGAAAGAAGCTTTCTGAGAAACTGCTCTGTGTTCTGTTAATTCATCTCACAGAGTTACATCTTTCCCTTCAAGAAGCCTTTCGGTAAGGTTGTTCTTGTGGAATTGGCAAAGGGATATTTGGAAGCCCATAGAGGGCTATGGTGAAAAAGGAAATACCTTCCGTCAAAACTGGAAAGAAGCTTTCTGAGAAACTGCTCCGTGTTCTGTTAATTCATCTCACAGAGTTACATCTTTCCCTTCAAGAAGCCTTTCGCTAAGGCTGTTCTTGTGGAATTGGCAAAGGGATATTTGGAAGCCCATAGAGGGCTATGGTGAAAAAGGAAATATCTTCCGTTCAAAACTGGAAAGAAGCTTTCTGAGAAACTGCTCTGTGTTCTGTTAATTCATCTCACAGAGTTACATCTTTCCCTTCAAGAAGCCTTTCGCTAAGGCTGTTCTTGTGGAATTGGCAAAGGGATATTTGGAAGCCCATAGAGGGCTATGGTGAAAAAGGAAATATCTTCCGTTCAAAACTGGAAAGAAGCTTTCTGAGAAACTGCTCTGTGTTCTGTTAATTCATCTCAGAGAGTTACATCTTTCCATTCAAGAAGCCTTTCGCTAAGGCTGTTCTTGTGGAATAGGCAAAGGGATATTTGGAAGCCCATAGATGGCTATGGTGAAAAAGGAAATATCTTCCGTTCAAAACTGGAAAGAAGCTTTCTGAGAAACTGCTCTGTGTTCTGTTAATTCATCTCACAGAGTTATATCTTTCCCTTCAAGAAGCCTTTCGCTAAGGCTGTTCTTGTGGAATTGGCAAAGGGATATTTGGAAGCCCATAGAGAGCTATGGTGAAAAAGGAAATATCTTCCGTTCAAAACTGGAAAGAAGCTTTCTGAGAAACTGCTCTGTGTTCTGTTAATTCATCTCACAGAGTTACATCTTTCCCTTCAAGAAGCTTTTCGGTAAGGTTGTTCTTGTGGAATTGGCAAAGGGATATTTGGAAGCCCATAGAGGGCTATGGTGAAAAAGAAAATACCTTCCGTCAAAACTGGAAAGAAGCTTTCTGAGAAACTGCTCCGTGTTCTGTTAATTCATCTCACAGAGTTACATCTTTCCCTTCAAGAAGCCTTTCGCTAAGGCTGTTCTTGTGGAATTGGCAAAGGGATATTTGGAAGCCCATAGAGGGCTATGGTGAAAAAGGAAATATCTTCCGTTCAAAACTGGAAAGAAGCTTTCTGAGAAACTGCTCTGTGTTCTGCTCATTCATCTCACAGAGTTACATCTTTCCCTTCAAGATGTCTTTCGCTAAGGCTGTTCTTGAGGAATTGGCAAAGGGATATTTGGAAGCAAATAGAGGGCTATGTTGTAAAAGGAAATATCTTCCGTTCAAAACTGGAAAGAAGCTTTCTGAGAAACTGCTCTGTGTTCTGTTAATTCATCTCACAGAGTTACATCTTTCCCTTCAAGAAGCCTTTCGCTAAGGCTGTTCTTGTGGAATTGGCAAAGGGATATTTGGAAGCCCATAGAGGGCTATGGTGAAAAAGGAAATATCTTCCGTTCAAAACTCGAAAGAAGCTTTCTGAGAAACTGCTCTGTGTTCTGTTAATTCATCTCACAGAGTTACATCGTTCCCTTCAAGAAGCCTTTCGCTAAGGCGGTTCTTGTGGAATTGGCAAAGGGATATTTGGAAGCCCATAGAGGGCTATGATGAAAAAGGAAATATTTTCCGTTCAAAACTGGAAAGAAGCTTTCTGAGAAACTGCTGTGTGTTCTGTTAATTCATCTCACAGAGTTACATCTTTCCCTTCAAGAAGCCTTTCGCTAAGGCTGTTCTTGTGGAATTGGCAAAGGGATATTTGGAAGCCCATAGAGGGCTATGGTGAAAAAGGAAATATCTTCCGTTCAAAACTCGAAAGAAGCTTTCTGAGAAACTGCTCTGTGTTCTGTTAATTCATCTCACAGAGTTACATCGTTCCCTTCAAGAAGCCTTTCGCTAAGGCGGTTCTTGTGGAATTGGCAAAGGGATATTTTGAAGCCCATAGAGGTCTATGATGAAAAAGGAAATATTTTCCGTTCAAAACTGGAAAGAAGCTTTCTGAGAAACTGCTCTGTGTTCTGTTAATTCATCTCACAGAGTTACATCTTTCCCTTCAAGAAGCCTCTCGCTAAGGCTGTTCTTGTGGAATTGGCAAAGGGATATTTGGAAGCCCATAGAGGGGTATGGTGAAAAAGGAAATATCTTCCGTTCAAAACTGGAAAGAAGCTTTCTGAGAAACTGCTCTGTGTTCTGTTAATTCATCTCACAGAGTTACATCTTTCCCTTCAAGAAGCCTTTCGCTAAGGCTGTTCTTGTGGAATTGGCAAAGGGATATTTGGAAGCCCATAGAGGGCTATGGTGAAAAAGGAAATATCTTCCGTTCAAAACTGGAAAGAAGCTTTCTGAGAAACTGCTCTGTGTTCTGTTAATTCATCTCACAGAGTTACATCTTTCCCTTCAAGAAGCCTTTCGCTAAGGCTGTTCTTGTGGAATTGGCAAAGGGATATTTGGAAGCCCATAGAGGGCTATGGTGAAAAAGGAAATATCTTCCGTTCAAAACTTTAAAGAAGCTTTCTGAGAAACTGCTCCGTGTTCTGTTAATTCATCTCACAGAGTTACATTTCCCTTCAAGAAGCCTTTCGCTAAGGCTGTTCTTGTGGAATTGGCAAAGGGATATTTGGAAGCCCATAGAGGGCTATGGTGAAAAAGGAAATATCTTCCGTTCAAAACTGGAAAGAAGCTTTCTGAGAAACTGCTCTGTGTTCTGTTAATTCATCTCACAGAGTTGCATCTTATCCTTCAAGAAGCCTTTCGCTAAGGCTGTTCTTGTGGAATTGGCAAAGGGATATTTGGAAGCCCATAGAGGGCTATGGTGAAAAAGGAATATCTTCCGTTCAAAACTCTAAAGAAGCTTTCTGAGAAACTGCTCTGTGTTCTGTTAATTCATCTCACACAGTTACATCTTTCCCTTCAGCAATCCTTTCGCTAAGGCTGTTCTTGTAGAATTCGCAAAGGGATATTTGGAAGCCCATAGAGGGCTATGGTGAAAAAGGAAATATCTTCCGTTCAAAACTGGAAAGAAGCTTTCTGAGAAACTGCTCAGTGTTCTGTTAATTCATCTCACAGTGTTACATCTTTCCCTTCAAGAAGCCTTTCGCTAAGGCTGTTCTTGTGGAATTGGCAAAGGGATATTTGGAAGCCCATAGAGGGGTATGGTGAAAAAGGAAATATCTTCCGTTCAAAACTGGAAAGAAGCTTTCTGAGAAACTGCTCTGTGTTCTGTTAATTCATCTCACAGAGTTACATCTTTCCCTTCAAGAAGCCTTTCGCTAAGGCTGTTCTTGTGGAATTGGCAAAGGGATATTTGGAAGCCCATAGAGGGCTATGGTGAAAAAGGAAATATCTTCCGTTCAAAACTGGAAAGAAGCTTTCTGAGAAACTGCTCTGTGTTCTGTTAATTCATCTCACAGAGTTACATCTTTCCCTTCAAGAAGCCTTTCGCTCAGGCTGTTCTTGTGGAATTGGCAAAGGGATATTTGGAAGCCCATAGAGGGCTATGGTGAAAAAGGAAATATCTTCCGTTCAAAACTGGAAAGAAGCTTTCTGAGAAACTGCTCCGTGTTCTGTTAATTCATCTCACAGAGTTACATTTCCCTTCAAGAAGCCTTTCGCTAAGGCTGTTCTTGTGGAATTGGCAAAGGGATATTTGGAAGCCCATAGAGGGCTATGGTGAAAAAGGAAATATCTTCCGTTCAAAACTGGAAAGAAGCTTTCTGAGAAACTGCTCTGTGTTCTGTTAATTCATCTCACAGAGTTGCATCTTATCCTTCAAGAAGCCTTTCGCTAAGGCTGTTCTTGTGGAATTGGCAAAGGGATATTTGGAAGCCCATAGAGGGCTATGGTGAAAAAGGAATATCTTCCGTTCAAAACTGGAAAGAAGCTTTCTGTGAAACTGCTCTGTGTTCTGTTAATTCATCTCACACAGTTACATCTTTCCCTTCAGCAATCCTTTCGCTAAAGCTGTTCTTGTGGAAATCGCAAAGGGATATTTGGAAGCCCATAGAGGGCTATGGTGAAAAAGGAAATATCTTCCGTTCAAAACTGGAAAGAAGCTTTCTGAGAAACTGCTCAGTGTTCTGTTAATTCATCTCACAGAGTTACATCTTTCCCTTCAAGAAGCCTTTCGCTAAGGCTGTTCTTGTGGCATTGGCAAAGGGATATTTGGAAGCCCATAGAGGGCTATGGTGAAAAAGGAAATATCTTCCGTTCAAAACTGGAAAGAAGCTTTCTGAGAAACTGCTCTGTGTTCTGGTAATTCATCTCACAGAGTTACATCTTTCCTTCAAGAAGCCTTTCGCTAAGGCTGTTCTTGTGGAATTGGCAAAGGGATATTTGGAAGCCCATAGAGGGCTATGGTGAAAAAGGAAATATCTTCCGTTCAAAACTGGAAAGAAGCTTTCTGAGAAACTGCTCTGTGTTCTGTTAATTCATCTCACACAGTTACATCTTTCCCTTCAACAATCCTTTCCATAAGGCTGTTCTTGGGGAATTGGCAAAGGGATATTTGGAAGCCCATAGAGGGCTATGTTGAAAAAGGAAATATCTTCCGTTCAAAACTGGAAAGAAGCTTTCTGAGAAACTGCTCTGTGTTCTGTTAATTCATCTCACAGTGTTACATCTTTCCCTTCAAGAAGCCTTTCGCTAAGGCTGTTCTTGTGGAATTGGCAAAGGGATATTTGGAAGCCCATAGAGGGCTATGGTGAAAAAGGAAATATCTTCCGTTCAAAATTGGAAAGAAGCTTTCTGAGAAACTGCTCTGTGTTCTGTTAATTCATCTCACAGAGTTACATCTTTCCCTTCAAGAAGCCTTTCGCTAAGGCTGTTCTTGTGGAATTGGCAAAGGGATATTTGGAAGCCCATAGAGGGCTATGGTGAAAAAGGAAATATCTTCCGTTCAAAACTGGAAAGAAGCTTTCTGAGAAACTGCTCTGTGTTCTGTTAATTCATCTCACAGAGTTACATCTTTCCCTTCAAGAAGCCTTTCGCGAAGGCTGTTCTTGTGGAATTGGCAAAGGGATATTTGGAAGCCCATAGAGGGCTATGGTGAAAAAGGAAATATCTTCCGTTCAAAACTGGAAAGAAGCTTTCTGAGAAACTGCTCTGTGTTCTGTTAATTCATCTCACAGAGATACATCTTTCGCTTCAAGAAGCCTTTCGCTAAGGCTGTTCTTGTGGAATTGGCAAAGGGATATTTGGAAGCCCATAGAGGGCTATGGTGAAAAAGGAAATATCTTCCGTTCAATACTGGAAAGAAGCTTTCTGAGAAACTGCTCTGTGTTCTGTTAATTCATCTCACAGAGTTACATCTTTCCCTTCAAGAAGCCTTTCGCTAAGGCTGTTCTTGTGGAATTGGCAAAGGGATATTTGGAAGCCCTTAGAGGGCTATGGTGAAAAAGGAAATATCTTCCGTTCAAAACTGGAAAGAAGCTTTCTGAGAAACTGCTCTGTGTTCTGTTAATTCATCTCACAGAGTTACATCGTTCCCTTCAAGAAGCCTTTCGCTAAGGATGTTCTGTTAATTCATCTCACAGAGTTACATCTTTCAATTCAAGAAGCCTTTCGCTAAGGCTGTTCTTGTGGAATTGGCAAAGGGATATTTGGAAGCCCAGAGAGGGGTATGGTGAAAAAGGAAATATCTTCCGTTCAAAACTGGAAAGAAGCTTTCTGAGAAACTGCTCTGTGTTCTGTTAATTCATCTCACAGAGTTACATCTTTCCCTTCAAGAAGCCTTTCGCTAAGGCTGTTCTTGTGGAATTGGCAAAGGGATATTTGGAAGCCCATAGAGGGCTATGGTGAAAAAGGAAATATCTTCCGTTCAAAACTGGAAAGAAGCTTTCTGAGAAACTGCTCTGTGTTCTGTTAATTCATCTCACAGAGTTACATCTTTCCCTTCAAGAAGCCTTTCGCTAAGGCTGTTCTTGTGGAATTGGCAAAGGGATATTTGGAAGCCCATAGAGGGCTATGGTGAAAAAGGAAATTTCTTCCGTTCAAAACTGGAAAGAAGCTTTCTGAGAAACTGCTCCGTGTTCTGTTAATTCATCTCACAGAGTTACATTTCCCTTCAAGAAGCCTTTCGCTAAGGCTGTTCTTGTGGAATTGGCAAAGGGATATTTGGAAGCCCATAGAGGGCTATGGTGAAAAAGGAAATATCTTCCGTTCAAAACTGGAAAGAAGCTTTCTGAGAAACTGCTCTGTGTTCTGTTAATTCATCTCACAGAGTTGCATCTTATCCTTCAAGAAGCCTTTCGCTAAGGCTGTTCTTGTGGAATTGGCAAAGGGATATTTGGAAGCCCATAGAGGGCTATGGTGAAAAAGGAAATATCTTCCGTTCAAAACTGGAAAGAAGCTTTCTGAGAAACTGCTCTGTGTTCTGGTAATTCATCTCACAGAGTTACATCTTTCCTTCAAGAAGCCTTTCGCTAAGGCTGTTCTTGTGGAATTGGCAAAGGGATATTTGGAAGCCCATAGAGGGCTATGGTGAAAAAGGAAATATCTTCCGTTCAAAACTGGAAAGAAGCTTTCTGAGAAACTGCTCTGTGTTCTGTTAATTCATCTCACACAGTTACATCTTTCCCTTCAACAATCCTTTCCATAAGGCTGTTCTTGGGGAATTGGCAAAGGGATATTTGGAAGCCCATAGAGGGCTATGTTGAAAAAGGAAATATCTTCCGTTCAAAACTGGAAAGAAGCTTTCTGAGAAACTGCTCTGTGTTCTGTTAATTCATCTCACAGTGTTACATCTTTCCCTTCAAGAAGCCTTTCGCTAAGGCTGTTCTTGTGGAATTGGCAAAGGGATATTTGGAAGCCCATAGAGGGCTATGGTGAAAAAGGAAATATCTTCCGTTCAAAATTGGAAAGAAGCTTTCTGAGAAACTGCTCTGTGTTCTGTTAATTCATCTCACAGAGTTACATCTTTCCCTTCAAGAAGCCTTTCGCTAAGGCTGTTCTTGTGGAATTGGCAAAGGGATATTTGGAAGCCCATAGAGGGCTATGGTGAAAAAGGAAATATCTTCCGTTCAAAACTGGAAAGAAGCTTTCTGAGAAACTGCTCTGTGTTCTGTTAATTCATCTCACAGAGTTACATCTTTCCCTTCAAGAAGCCTTTCGCTAAGGCTGTTCTTGTGGAATTGGCAAAGGGATATTTGGAAGCCCATAGAGGGCTATGGTGAAAAAGGAAATATCTTCCGTTCAAAACTGGAAAGAAGCTTTCTGAGAAACTGCTCTGTGTTCTGTTAATTCATCTCACAGAGATACATCTTTCCCTTCAAGAAGCCTTTCGCTAAGGCTGTTCTTGTGGAATTGGCAAAGGGATATTTGGAAGCCCATAGAGGGCTATGGTGAAAAAGGAAATATCTTCCGTTCAATACTGGAAAGAAGCTTTCTGAGAAACTGCTCTGTGTTCTGTTAATTCATCTCACAGAGTTACATCTTTCCCTTCAAGAAGCCTTTCGCGAAGGCTGTTCTTGTGGAATTGGCAAAGGGATATTTGGAAGCCCTTAGAGGGCTATGGTGAAAAAGGAAATATCTTCCGTTCAAAACTGGAAAGAAGCTTTCTGAGAAACTGCTCTGTGTTCTGTTAATTCATCTCACAGAGTTACATCGTTCCCTTCAAGAAGCCTTTCGCTAAGGCTGTTCTGTTAATTCATCTCACAGAGTTACATCTTTCCCTTCAAGAAGCCTTTCGCTAAGGCTGTTCTTGTGGAATTGGCAAAGGGATATTTGGAAGCCCAGAGAGGGGTATGGTGAAAAAGGAAATATCTTCCGTTCAAAACTGGAAAGAAGCTTTCTGAGAAACTGCTCTGTGTTCTGTTAATTCATCTCACAGAGTTACATCTTTCCCTTCAAGAAGCCTTTCGCTAAGGCTGTTCTTGTGGAATTGGCAAAGGGATATTTGGAAGCCCATAGAGGGCTATGGTGAAAAAGGAAATATCTTCCGTTCAAAACTGGAAAGAAGCTTTCTGAGAAACTGCTCTGTGTTCTGTTAATTCATCTCACAGAGTTACATCTTTCCCTTCAAGAAGCCTTTCGCTAAGGCTGTTCTTGTGGAATTGGCAAAGGGATATTTGGAAGCCCATAGAGGGCTATGGTGAAAAAGGAAATATCTTCCGTTCAAAACTGGAAAGAAGCTTTCTGAGAAACTGCTCCGTGTTCTGTTAATTCATCTCACAGAGTTACATTTCCCTTCAAGAAGCCTTTCGCTAAGGCTGTTCTTGTGGAATTGGCAAAGGGATATTTGGAAGCCCATAGAGGGCTATGGTGAAAAAGGAAATATCTTCCGTTCAAAACTGGAAAGAAGCTTTCTGAGAAACTGCTCTGTGTTCTGTTAATTCATCTCACAGAGTTGCATCTTATCCTTCAAGAAGCCTTTCGCTAAGGCTGTTCTTGTGGAATTGGCAAAGGGATATTTGGAAGCCCATAGAGGGCTATGGTGAAAAAGGAATATCTTCCGTTCAAAACTCTAAAGAAGCTTTCTGAGAAACTGCTCTGTGTTCTGTTAATTCATCTCACACAGTTACATCTTTCCCTTCAGCAATACTTTCGCTAAGGCTGTTCTTGTAGAATTCGCAAAGGGATATTTGGAAGCCCATAGAGGGCTATGGTGAAAAAGGAAATATCTTCCGTTCAAAACTGGAAAGAAGCTTTCTGAGAAACTGCTCAGTGTTCTGTTAATTCATCTCACAGAGTTACATCTTTCCCTTCAAGAAGCCTTTCGCTAAGGCTGTTCTTGTGGAATTGGCAAAGGGATATTTGGAAGCCCATAGAGGGCTATGGTGAAAAAGGAAATATCTTCCGTTCAAAACTGGAAAGAAGCTTTCTGAGAAACTGCTCTGTGTTCTGGTAATTCATCTCACAGAGTTACATCTTTCCCTTCAAGAAGCCTTTCGCTAAGGCTGTTCTTGTGGAATTGACAAAGGGATATTTGGAAGCCCATAGAGGGCTATGGCGAAAAAGGAAATATCTTCCGTTCAAAACTGGAAAGAAGCTTTCTGAGAAACTGCTCTGTGTTCTGTTAATTCATCTCACAGAGTTACATCTTTCCCTTCAAGAAGCCTTTCGCTAAGGCTGTTCTTGTGGAATTGGCAAAGAGATATTTGGAAGTCCATAGAGGGCTATGGTGAAAAAGGAAATATCTTCCGTTCAAAACTGGAAAGAAGCTTTCTGAGAAACTGCTCTGTGTTCTGTTAATTCATCTCACACAGTTACATCTTTCCCTTCAACAATCCTTTCGCTAAGGCTGTTCTTGGGGAATTGGCAAAGGGATATTTGGAAGCCCATAGAGGGCTATGTTGAAAAAGGAAATATCTTCCGTTCAAAACTGGAAAGAAGCTTTCTGAGAAACTGCTCTGTGTTCTGTTAATTCATCTCACAGAGTTACATCTTTCCCTTCAAGAAGCCTTTCGCTAAGGCTGTTCTTGTGGAATTGGCAAAGGGATATTTGGAAGCCCATAGAGGGCTATGGTGAAAAAGGAAATATCTTCCGTTCAAAATTGGAAAGAAGCTTTCTGAGAAACTGCTCCGTGTTCTGTTAATTCATCTCACAGAGTTACATCTTTCCCTTCAAGAAGCCTTTCGCTAAGGCTGTTCTTGTGGAATTGGCAAAGGGATATTTGGAAGCCCATAGAGGGCTATGGTGAAAAAGGAAATATCTTCCGTTCAAAACTGGAAAGAAGCTTTCTGAGAAACTGCTCTGTGTTCTGTTAATTCATCTCACAGAGTTACATCTTTCCCTTCAAGAAGCCTTTCGCTAAGGCTGTTCTTGTGGAATTGGCAAAGGGTTATTTGGAAGCCCATAGAGGGCTATGGTGAAAAAGGAAATATCTTCCGTTCAAAACTGGAAAGAAGCTTTCTGAGAAACTGCTCCGTGTTCTGTTAATTCATCTCACAGAGTTACATTTCCCTTCAAGAAGCCTTTCGCTAAGGCTGTTCTTGTGGAATTGGCAAAGGGATATTTGGAAGCCCATAGAGGGCTATGGTGAAAAAGGAAATATCTTCCGTTCAAAACTGGAAAGAAGCTTTCTGAGAAACTGCTCTGTGTTCTGTTAATTCATCTCACAGAGTTGCATCTTATCCTTCAAGAAGCCTTTAGCTAAGGCTGTTCTTGTGGAATTGGCAAAGGGATATTTGGAAGCCCATAGAGGGCTATGGTGAAAAAGGAATATCTTCCGTTCAAAACTCTAAAGAAGCTTTCTGAGAAACTGCTCTGTGTTCTGTGAATTCATCTCACAGAGTTACATCTTTCCCTTCAAGCAGCCTTTCGCTAAGGCTGTTCTTGTGGAATTCTCAAAGGGATATTTGGAAGCCCATAGAGGGCTATGGTGAAAAAGGAAATATCTTCCGTTCAAAACTGGAAAGAAGCTTTCTGAGAAACTGCTCAGTGTTCTGTTAATTCATCTCACAGAGTTACATCTTTCCCTTCAAGAAGCCTTTCGCTAAGGCTGTTCTTGGGGAATTGGCAAAGGGATATTTGGAAGCCCATAGAGGGGTATGGTGAAAAAGGAAATATCTTCCGTTCAAAACTGGAAAGAAGCTTTCTGAGAAACTGCTCTGTGTTCTGTTAATTCATCTCACAGAGTTACATCTTTCCCTTCAAGAAGCCTTTCGCTAAGGCTGTTCTTGTGGAATTGGCAAAGGGATATTTGGAAGCCCATAGAGGGCTATGGTGAAAAAGGAAATATCTTCCGTTCAAAACTGGAAAGAAGCTTTCTGAGAAACTGCTCTGTGTTCTGTTAATTCATCTCACAGAGTTACATCTTTCCCTTCAAGAAGCCTTTCGCTAAGGCTGTTCTTGTGGAATTGGCAAAGGGATATTTGGAAGCCCATAGAGGGCTATGGTGAAAAAGGAAATATCTTCCGTTCAAAACTGGAAAGAAGCTTTCTGAGAAACTGCTCTGTGTTCTGGTAATTCATCTCACAGAGTTACATCTTTCCCTTCAAGAAGCCTTTCGCTAAGGCTGTTCTTGTGGAATTGGCAAAGGGATATTTGGAAGTCCATAGAGGGCTATGGTGAAAAAGGAAATATCTTGCGTTCAAAACTGGAAAGAAGCTTTCTGAGAAACTGCTCTGTGTTCTGTTAATTCATCTCACACAGTTACATCTTTCCCTTCAACAATCCTTTCCCTAAGCCTGTTCTTGGGGAATTGGCAAAGGGATATTTGGAAGCCCATAGAGGGCTATGTTGAAAAAGGAAATATCTTCCGTTCAAAACTGGAAAGAAGCTTTCTGAGAAACTGCTCTGTGTTCTGTTAATTCATCTCACAGAGTTACATCTTTCCCTTCAAGAAGCCTTTCGCTAAGGCTGTTCTTGTGGAATTGGCAAAGGGATATTTGGAAGCCCATAGAGGGCTATGGTGAAAAAGGAAATATCTTCCGTTCAAAACTGGAAAGAAGCTTTCTGAGAAACTGCTCTGTGTTCTGTTAATTCATCTCACAGAGTTACATCTTTCCCTTCAGCAATCCTTTCGCTAAGGCTGTTCTTGTAGAATTCGCAAAGGGATATTTGGAAGGCCATAGAGGGCTATGGTGAAAAAGGAAATATCTTCCGTTCAAAACTGGAAAGAAGCTTTCTGAGAAACTGCTCAGTGTTCTGTTAATTCATCTCACAGAGTTACATCTTTCCCTTCAAGAAGCCTTTCGCTAAGGCTGTTCTTGTGGAATTGGCAAAGGGATATTTGGAAGCCCATAGAGGGCTATGGTGAAAAAGGAAATATCTTCCGTTCAAAACTGGAAAGAAGCTTTCTGAGAAACTGCTCTGTGTTCTGTTAATTCATCTCACAGAGTTACATCTTTCCCTTCAAGAAGCCTTTCGCTAAGGCTGTTCTTGTGGAATTGGCAAAGGGATATTTGGAAGCCCATAGAGGGCTATGGTGAAAAAGGAAATATCTTCCGTTCAAAACTGGAAAGAAGCTTTCTGAGAAACTGCTCTGTGTTCTGTTAATTCATCTCACAGAGTTACATCTTTCCCTTCAAGAAGCCTTTCGCTAAGGCTGTTCTTGTGGAATTGGCAAAGGGATATTTGGAAGCCCATAGAGGGCTATGGTGAAAAAGGAAATATCTTCCGTTCAAAACTGGAAAGAAGCTTTCTGAGAAACTGCTCTGTGTTCTGTTAATTCATCTCACAGAGTTGCATCTTATCCTTCAAGAAGCCTTTCGCTAAGGCTGTTCTTGTGGAATTGGCAAAGGGATATTTGGAAGCCCATAGAGGGCTATGGTGAAAAAGGAAATATCTTCCGTTCAAAACTGGAAAGAAGCTTTCTGAGAAACTGCTCAGTGTTCTGTTAATTCATCTCACAGAGTTACATCTTTCCCTTCAAGAAGCCTTTCGCTAAGGCTGTTCTTGTGGAATTGGCAAAGGGATATTTGGAAGCCCATAGAGGGCTATGGTGAAAAAGGAAATATCTTCCGTTCAAAACTGGAAAGAAGCTTTCTGAGAAACTGCTCTGTGTTCTGGTAATTCATCTCACAGAGTTACATCTTTCCCTTCAAGAAGCCTTTCGCTAAGGCTGTTCTTGTGGAATTGGCAAAGGGATATTTGGAAGCCCATAGAGGGCTATGGTGAAAAAGGAAATATCTTCCGTTCAAAACTGGAAAGAAGCTTTCTGAGAAACTGCTCTGTGTTCTGTTAATTCATCTCACAGAGTTACATCTTTCCCTTCAGCAATCCTTTCGCTAAGGCTGTTCTTGTAGAATTCGCAAAGGGATATTTGGAAGCCCATAGAGGGCTATGGTGAAAAAGGAAATATCTTCCGTTCAAAACTGGAAAGAAGCTTTCTGAGAAACTGCTCAGTGTTCTGTTAATTCATCTCACAGAGTTACATCTCTCCCTTCAAGAAGCCTTTCGCTAAGGCTGTTCTTGTGGAATTGGCAAAGGGATATTTGGAAGCCCATAGAGGGATATGGTGAAAAAGGAAATATCTTCCGTTCAAAACTGGAAAGAAGCTTTCTGAGAAACTGCTCTGTGTTCTGGTAATTCATCTCACAGAGTTACATCTTTCCCTTCAAGAAGCCTTTCGCTAAGGCTGTTCTTGTGGAATTGGCAAAGGGATATTTGGAAGCCCATAGAGGGCTATGGGGAAAAAGGAAATATCTTCCGTTCAAAACTGGAAAGAAGCTTTCTGAGAAACTGCTCTGTGTTCTGTTAATTCATCTCACAGAGTTACATCTTTCCCTTCAAGAAGCCATTCGCTAAGGCTGTTCTTGTGGAATTGGCAAAGGGATATTTGGAAGCCCATAGAGGGCTATGGTGAAAAAGGAAATATCTTCCGTTCAAAACTGGAAGGAAGCTTTCGGAGAAACTGCTCTGTGTTCTGTTAATTCATCTCACACAGTTACATCTTTCCCTTCAACAATCCTTTCGCTAAGGCTGTTCTTGGGGAATTGGCAAAGGGATATTTGGAAGCCCATAGAGGGCTATGTTGTAAAAGGAAATATCTTCCGTTCAAAACTGGAAAGAAGCTTTCTGAGAAACTGCTCTGTGTTCTGTTAATTCATCTCACAGAGTTACATCTTTCCCTTCAAGAAGCCTTTCGCTAAGGCTGTTCTTGTGGAATTGGCAAAGGGATATTTGGAAGCCCATAGAGGGCTATGGTGAAAAAGGAAATATCTTCCGTTCAAAACTGGAAAGAAGCTTTCTGAGAAACTGCTCTGTGTTCTGTTAATTCATCTCACAGTGTTACATGTTTCCCTTCAAGAAGCCTTTCGCTAAGGCTGTTCTTGTGGAATTGGCAAAGGGATATTTGGAAGCCCATAGAGGGCTATGGTGAAAAAGGAAATATCTTCCGTTCAAAACTGGAAAGAAGCTTTCTGAGAAACTGCTCTGTGTTCTGTTAATTCATCTCACAGAGTTACATCGTTCCCTTCAAGAAGCCTTTCGCTAAGGCTGTTCTTGTGGAATTGGCAAAGGGATATTTGGAAGCCCATAGAGGGCTATGGTGAAAAAGGAAATATCTTCCGTTCAAAACTGGAAAGAAGCTTTCTGAGAAACTGCTCTGTGTTCTGTTAATTCATCTCACAGAGTTACATCTTTCGCTTCAAGAAGCCTTTCGCTACGGCTATTCTTGTGGAATTGGCAAAGGGATATTTGGAAGCCCTTAGAGAGCTATGGTGAAAAAGGAAATATCTTCCGTTGAAAACTGGAAAGATGCTTTCTGAGAAACTGCTCTGTGTTCTGTTAATTCATCTCACAGAGTTACATCTTTCCCTTCAAGAAGCCTTTCGCTAAGGTTGTTCTTGTGGAATTGGCAAAGGGATATTTGGATCCCCCAGAGGGCTCTGGTGAAAAAGGAAATACCTTCCGTCAAAACTGGAAAGAAGCTTTCTGAGAAACTGCTCCGTGTTCTGTTAATTCATCTCACAGAGTTACATCTTTCCCTTCAAGAAGCCTTTCGCTAAGGCTGTTCTTGTGGAATAGGCAAAGGGATATTTGGAAGCCCATAGAGGGCTATGGTGAAAAAGGAAATATCTTCCGTTCAAAACTGGAAAGAAGCTTTCTGAGAAACTGCTCTGTGTTCTGTTAATTCATCTCACAGAGTTACATCTTTCCCTTCAAGAAGCCTTTCGCTAAGGCTGTTCTTGTGGAATTGGCAAAGGGATATTTGGAAGCCCATAGAGAGCTATGGTGAAAAAGGAAATATCTTCCGTTGAAAACTGGAAAGAAGCTTTCTGAGAAACTGCTCTGTGTTCTGTTAATTCATCTCACAGAGTTACATCTTTCCCTTCAAGAAGCCTTTCGGTAAGGTTGTTCTTGTGGAATTGGCAAAGGGATATTTGGAAGCCCATAGAGGGCTATGGTGAAAAAGGAAATACCTTCCGTCAAAACTGGAAAGAAGCTTTCTGAGAAACTGCTCCGTGTTCTGTTAATTCATCTCACAGAGTTACATCTTTCCCTTCAAGAAGCCTTTCGCTAAGGCTGTTCTTGTGGAATTGGCAAAGGGATATTTGGAAGCCCATAGAGGGCTATGGTGAAAAAGGAAATATCTTCCGTTCAAAACTGGAAAGAAGCTTTCTGAGAGACAGCTCTGTGTTCTGCTCATTCATCTCACAGAGTTACATCTTTCCCTTCAAGAAGCCTTTCGCTAAGGCTGTTCTTGAGGAATTGGCAAAGGGATATTTGGAAGCAAATAGAGGGCTATGTTGTAAAAGGAAATATCTTCCGTTCAAAACTGGAAAGAAGCTTTCTGAGAAACTGCTCTGTGTTCTGTTAATTCATCTCACAGAGTTACATGTTTCCCTTCAAGAAGCCTTTCGCTAAGGCTGTTCTTGTGGAATTGGCAAAGGGATATTTGGAAGCCCATAGAGGGCTATGGTGAAAAAGGAAATATCTTCCGTTCAAAACTGGAAAGAAGCTTTCTGAGAAACTGCTCTGTGTTCTGTTAATTCATCTCACAGAGTTACATCGTTCCCTTCAAGAAGCCTTTCGCTAAGGCTGTTCTTGTGGAATTGGCAAAGGGATATTTGGAAGCCCATAGAGGGCTATGGTGAAAAAGGAAATATCTTCCGTTCAAAACTGGAAAGAAGCTTTCTGAGAAACTGCTCTGTGTTCTGTTAATTCATCTCACAGTGTTACATCTTTCGCTTCAAGAAGCCTTTCGCTACGGCTATTCTTGTGGAATTGGGAAAGGGATATTTGGAAGCCCATAGAGAGCTACGGTGAAAAAGAAAATATCTTCCGTTCAAAACTGGAAAGAAGCTTTCTGAGAAACTGCTCCGTGTTCTATTAATTCATCTCACAGAGTTACATCTTTCCCTTCAAGAAGCCTTTCGCTAAGGCTGTTCTTGTGGAATTGGCAAAGGGATATTTGGAAGCCCATAGAGGGCTATGGTGAAAAAGGAAATATCTTCCGTTCAAAACCGGAAAGAAGCTTTCTGAGAAAGTGCTCTGTGTTCTGTTAATTCATCTCACAGAGTTACATTTTTCCTTTCAAGAAGCCTTTCGCTAAGGCTGTTCTTGTGAAATTGGCAAAGGGATATTTGGAAGCCCATAGAGGGCTATGGTGAAAAAGGAAATATCTTCCGTTCAAAACTGGAAAGAAGCTTTCTGAGAAACTGCTCTGTGTTCTTTAATTCATCTCACAGAGTTACATCTTTCCCTTCAAGAAGCCTTTCGCTAAGGCTGTTCTTGTGGAATTGGCAAAGGGATATTTGGAAGCCCATAGAGGGCTATGGTGAAAAAGGAAGTATCTTCGGTTCAAAACTGGAAATAAGCTTTCTGAGAAACTGCTCTGTGTTCTGTTAATTCATCTCACAGTGTTACATCTTTCCCTTCAAGAAGCCTTTCGCTACGGCTGTTCTTGTGGAATTGGCAAAGGGATAATTGGAAGCCCATAGAGGGCTATGGTGAAAAAGGAAATATCTTCCGTTCAAAACTGGAAAGAAGCTTTCTGAGAAACTGCTCTGTGTTCTGTTAATTCATCTCACAGAGTTACATCTTTCCCTTCAAGAAGCCTTTCGCTAAGGTTGTTCTTGTGGAATTGGCAAAGGGATATTTGGAAGCCCATAGAGGGCTATGGTGAAAAAGGAAATATCTTCCGTTCAAAACTGGAAAGAAGCTTTCTGAGAAACTGCTCTGTGTTCTGTTAATTCATCTCACAGAGTTACATCGTTCCCTTCAAGAAGCCTTTCGCTAAGGCTGTTCTTGTGGAATTGGCAAAGGGATATTTGGAAGCCCATAGAGGGCTATGATGAAAAAGGAAATATTTTCCGTTCAAAACTGGAAAGAAGCTTTCTGAGAAACTGCTCTGTGTTCTGTTAATTCATCTCACAGAGTTACATCTTTCCCTTCAAGAAGCCTTTCGCTAAGGCTGTTCTTGTGGAATTGGCAAAGGGATATTTGGAAGCCCATAGAGGGCTATGGTGAAAAAGGAAATATCTTCCGTTCAAAACTGGAAAGAAGCTTTCTGAGAAACTGCTCTGTGTTCTGTTAATTCATCTCACAGAGTTACATCTTTCCCTTCAAGAAGCCTTTCGCTAAGGCTCTTCTTGTGGAATTGGCAAAGGGATATTTGGAAGCCCATAGAGGGCTATGGTGAAAAAGGAAATATCTTCCGTTCAAAACTGGAAAGAAGCTTTCTGAGAAACTGCTCTGTGTTCTGTTAATTCATCTCACAGAGTTACATCTTTCCCTTAAAGAAGCCTTTCGCTAAGGCTGTTCTTGTGGAATTGGCAAAGGGATATTTGGAATCCCATAGAGGGCTATGGTGAAAAAGGAAATATCTTCCGTTCAAAACTGGAAAGAAGCTTTCTGAGAAACTGCTCTGTGTTCTGTTAATTCATCTCACACAGTTACATCTTTCCCTTCAACAATCCTTTCGCTAAGGCTGTTCTTGGGGAATTGGCAAAGGGATATTTGGAAGCCCATAGAGGGCTATGGTGAAAAAGGAAATATCTTCCGTTCAAAACTGGAAAGAAGCTTTCTGAGAAACTGATCTGTGTTCTGTTAATTCATCTCACAGAGTTACATCTTTCCCTTCAAGAAGCCTTTCGCTAAGGCTGTTCTTGTGGAATTGGCAAAGGGATATTTGGAAGCCCATAGAGAGCTATGGTGAAAAAGGAAATATCTTCCGTTGAAAACTGGAAAGAAGCTTTCTGAGAAACTGCTCTGTGTTCTGTTAATTCATCTCACAGAGTTACATCTTTCCCTTCAAGAAGCCTTTCGGTAAGGTTGTTCTTGTGGAATTGGCAAAGGGATATTTGGAAGCCCATAGAGGGCTATGGTGAAAAAGGAAATACCTTCCGTCAAAACTGGAAAGAAGCTTTCTGAGAAACTGCTCCGTGTTCTGTTAATTCATCTCACAGAGTTACATCTTTCCCTTCAAGAAGCCTTTCGCTAAGGCTGTTCTTGTGGAATTGGCAAAGGGATATTTGGAAGCCAATAGAGGGCTATGGTGAAAAAGGAAATATCTTCCGTTCAAAACTGGAAAGAAGCTTTCTGAGAAACTGCTCTGTGTTCTGCTCATTCATCTCACAGAGTTACATCTTTCCCTTCAAGAAGCCTTTCGCTAAGGCTGTTCTTGAGGAATTGGCAAAGGGATATTTGGAAGCAAATAGAGGGCTATGTTGTAAAAGGAAATATCTTCCGTTCAAAACTGGAAAGAAGCTTTCTGAGAAACTGCTCTGTGTTCTGTTAATTCATCTCACAGAGTTACATCTTTCCCTTCAAGAAGCCTTTCGCTAAGGCTGTTCTTGTGGAATTGGCAAAGGGATATTTGGAAGCCCATAGAGGGCTATGGTGAAAAAGGAAATATCTTCCGTTCAAAACTGGAAAGAAGCTTTCTGAGAAACTGCTCTGTGTTCTGTTAATTCATCTCACAGAGTTACATCGTTCCCTTCAAGAAGCCTTTCGCTAAGGCTGTTCTTGTGGAATTGGCAAAGGGATATTTGGAAGCCCATAGAGGGCTATGGTGAAAAAGGAAATATCTTCCGTTCAAAACTGGAAAGAAGCTTTCTGAGAAACTGCTCTGTGTTCTTTTAATTCATCTCACAGAGTTACATCTTTCGCTTCAAGAAGCCTTTCGCTACGGCTATTCTTGTGGAATTGGCAAAGGGATATTTGGAAGCCCATAGAGAGCTATGGTGAAAAAGAAAATATCTTCCGTTCAAAACTGGAAAGAAGCTTTCTGAGAAACTGCTCCGTGTTCTGTTAATTCATCTCACAGAGTTACATCTTTCCCTTCAAGAAGCCTTTCGCTAAGGCTGTTCTTGTGGAATTGGCAAAGGGATATTTGGAAGTCCATAGAGGGCTATGGTGAAAAAGGAAATATCTTCCGTTCAAAACTGGAAAGAAGCTTTCTGAGAAAGTGCTCTGTGTTCTGTTAATTCATCTCACAGAGTTACATTTTTCCCTTCAAGAAGCCTTTCGCTAAGGCTGTTCTTGTGAAATTGGCAAAGGGATATTTGGAAGCCCATAGAGGGCTATGGTGAAAAAGGAAATATCTTCCGTTCAAAACTGGAAAGAAGCTTTCTGAGAAACTGCTCTGTGTTCTGTTAATTCATCTCACAGAGTTACATCTTTCCCTTCAAGAAGCCTTTCTCTAAGGCTGTTCTTGTGGAATAGGCAAAGGGATATTTGGAAGCCCATAGAGGGCTATGGTGAAAAAGGAAGTATCTTCGGTTCAAAACTGGAAAGAAGCTTTCTGAGAAACTGCTCTGTGTTCTGTTAATTCATCTCACAGTGTTACATCTTTCCCTTCAAGAAGCCTTTCGCTAAGGCTGTTCTTGTGGAATTGGCAAAGGGATATTTGGAAGCCCATAGAGGGCTATGGTGAAAAAGGAAATATCTTCCGTTCAAAACTGGAAAGAAGCTTTCTGAGAAACTGCTCTGTGTTCTGTTAATTCATCTCACAGAGTTACATCTTTCCCTTCAAGAAGCCTTTCGCTAAGGTTGTTCTTGTGGAATTGGCAAAGGGATATTTGGAAGCCCATAGAGGGCTATGGTGAAAAAGGAAATATCTTCCGTTCAAAACTGGAAAGAAGCTTTCTGAGAAACTGCTCTGTGTTCTGTTAATTCATCTCACAGAGTTACATCGTTCCCTTCAAGAAGCCTTTCGCTAAGGCTGTTCTTGTGGAATTGGCAAAGGGATATTTGGAAGCCCATAGAGGGCTATGATGAAAAAGGAAATATTTTCCGTTCAAAACTGGAAAGAAGCTTTCTGAGAAACTGCTCTGTGTTCTGTTAATTCATCTCACAGAGTTACATCTTTCCCTTCAAGAAGCCTTTCGCTAAGGCTGTTCTTGTGGAATTGGCAAAGGGATATTTGGAAGCCCATAGAGGGCTATGGTGAAAAAGGAAATATCTTCCGTTCAAAACTGGAAAGAAGCTTTCTGAGAAACTGCTCTGTGTTCTGTTAATTCATCTCACAGAGTTACATCTTTCCCTTAAAGAAGCCTTTCGCTAAGGCTCTTCTTGTGGAATTGGCAAAGGGATATTTGGAAGCCCATAGAGGGCTATGGTGAAAAAGGAAATATCTTCCGTTCAAAACTGTTAAGAAGCTTTCTGAGAAACTGCTCTGTGTTCTGTTAATTCATCTCACAGAGTTACATCTTTCCCTTAAAGAAGCCTTTCGCTAAGGCTGTTCTTGTGGAATTGGCAAAGGGATATTTGGAAGCCCATAGAGGGCTATGGTGAAAAAGGAAATATCTTCCGTTCAAAACTGGAAAGAAGCTTTCTGAGAAACTGCTCTGTGTTCTGTTAATTCATCTCACAGAGTTACGTCTTTCCCTTCAAGAAGCCTTTCGCTAAGGCTGTTCTTGGGGAATTGGCAAAGGGATATTTGGAAGCCCATAGAGGGCTATGGTGAAAAAGGAAATATCTTCCGTTCAAAACTGGAAAGAAGCTTTCTGAGAAACTGCTCTGTGTTCTGTTAATTCATCTCACAGAGTTACATCTTTCCCTTCAAGAAGCCTTTCGCTAAGGCTGTTCTTGTGCAGTTGGCAAAGGGATATTTGGAAGCCCATAGAGTGCTATGGTGAAAAAGGAAATATCTTCCGTTGAAAACTGGAAAGAAGCTTTCTGAGAAACTGCTCTGTGTTCTGTTAATTCATCTCACAGAGTTACATCTTTCCCTTCAAGAAGCCTTTCGGTAAGGTTGTTCTTGTGGAATTGGCAAAGGGATATTTGGAAGCCCATAGAGGGCTATGGTGAAAAAGGAAATACCTTCCGTCAAAACTGGAAAGAAGCTTTCTGAGAAACTGCTCCGTGTTCTGTTAATTCATCTCACAGAGTTACATCTTTCCCTTCAAGAAGCCTTTCGCTAAGGCTGTTCTTGTGGAATTGGCAAAGGGATATTTGGAAGCCAATAGAGGGCTATGGTGAAAAAGGAAATATCTTCCGTTCAAAACTGGAAAGAAGCTTTCTGAGAAACTGCTCTGTGTTCTGCTCATTCATCTCACAGAGTTACATCTTTCCCTTCAAGAAGCCTTTCGCTAAGGCTGTTCTTGAGGAATTGGCAAAGGGATATTTGGAAGCAAATAGAGGGCTATGTTGTAAAAGGAAATATCTTCCGTTCAAAACTGGAAAGAAGCTTTCTGAGAAACTGCTCTGTGTTCTGTTAATTCATCTCACAGAGTTACATCTTTCCCTTCAAGAAGCCTTTCGCTAAGGCTGTTCTTGTGGAATTGGCAAAGGGATATTTGGAAGCCCATAGAGGGCTATGGTGAAAAAGGAAATATCTTCCGTTCAAAACTGGAAAGAAGCTTTCTGAGAAACTGCTCTGTGTTCTGTTAATTCATCTCACAGAGTTACATCTTTCCCTTCAAGAAGCCTTTCGCTAAGGCTGTTCTTGTGGAATTGGCAAAGGGATATTTGGAAGCCCATAGAGGGCTATGGTGAAAAAGGAAATATCTTCCGTTCAAAACTGGAAAGAAGCTTTCTGAGAAACTGCTCTGTGTTCTTTTAATTCATCTCACAGAGTTACATCTTTCGCTTCAAGAAGCCTTTCGCTACGGCTATTCTTGTGGAATTGGCAAAGGGATATTTGGAAGCCCATAGAGAGCTATGGTGAAAAAGAAAATATCTTCCGTTCAAAACTGGAAAGAAGCTTTCTGAGAAACTGCTCCGTGTTCTGTTAATTCATCTCACAGAGTTACATCTTTCCCTTCAAGAAGCCTTTCGCTAAGGCTGTTCTTGTGGAATTGGCAAAGGGATATTTGGAAGTCCATAGAGGGCTATGGTGAAAAAGGAAATATCTTCCGTTCAAAACTGGAAAGAAGCTTTCTGAGAAAGTGCTCTGTGTTCTGTTAATTCATCTCACAGAGTTACATTTTTCCCTTCAAGAAGCCTTTCGCTAAGGCTGTTCTTGTGAAATTGGCAAAGGGATATTTGGAAGCCCATAGAGGGCTATGGTGAAAAAGGAAATATCTTCCGTTCAAAACTGGAAAGAAGCTTTCTGAGAAACTGCTCTGTGTTCTGTTAATTCATCTCACAGAGTTACATCTTTCCCTTCAAGAAGCCTTTCTCTAAGGCTGTTCTTGTGGAATAGGCAAAGGGATATTTGGAAGCCCATAGAGGGCTATGGTGAAAAAGGAAGTATCTTCGGTTCAAAACTGGAAAGAAGCTTTCTGAGAAACTGCTCTGTGTTCTGTTAATTCATCTCACAGTGTTACATCTTTCCCTTCAAGAAGCCTTTCGCTAAGGCTGTTCTTGTGGAATTGGCAAAGGGATATTTGGAAGCCCATAGAGGGCTATGGTGAAAAAGGAAATATCTTCCGTTCAAAACTGGAAAGAAGCTTTCTGAGAAACTGCTCTGTGTTCTGTTAATTCATCTCACAGAGTTACATCTTTCCCTTCAAGAAGCCTTTCGCTAAGGTTGTTCTTGTGGAATTGGCAAAGGGATATTTGGAAGCCCATAGAGGGCTATGGTGAAAAAGGAAATATCTTCCGTTCAAAACTGGAAAGAAGCTTTCTGAGAAACTGCTCTGTGTTCTGTTAATTCATCTCACAGAGTTACATCGTTCCCTTCAAGAAGCCTTTCGCTAAGGCTGTTCTTGTGGAATTGGCAAAGGGATATTTGGAAGCCCATAGAGGGCTATGATGAAAAAGGAAATATTTTCCGTTCAAAACTGGAAAGAAGCTTTCTGAGAAACTGCTCTGTGTTCTGTTAATTCATCTCACAGAGTTACATCTTTCCCTTCAAGAAGCCTTTCGCTAAGGCTGTTCTTGTGGAATTGGCAAAGGGATATTTGGAAGCCCATAGAGGGCTATGGTGAAAAAGGAAATATCTTCCGTTCAAAACTGGAAAGAAGCTTTCTGAGAAACTGCTCTGTGTTCTGTTAATTCATCTCACAGAGTTACATCTTTCCCTTAAAGAAGCCTTTCGCTAAGGCTCTTCTTGTGGAATTGGCAAAGGGATATTTGGAAGCCCATAGAGGGCTATGGTGAAAAAGGAAATATCTTCCGTTCAAAACTGTTAAGAAGCTTTCTGAGAAACTGCTCTGTGTTCTGTTAATTCATCTCACAGAGTTACATCTTTCCCTTAAAGAAGCCTTTCGCTAAGGCTGTTCTTGTGGAATTGGCAAAGGGATATTTGGAAGCCCATAGAGGGCTATGGTGAAAAAGGAAATATCTTCCGTTCAAAACTGGAAAGAAGCTTTCTGAGAAACTGCTCTGTGTTCTGTTAATTCATCTCACAGAGTTACGTCTTTCCCTTCAAGAAGCCTTTCGCTAAGGCTGTTCTTGGGGAATTGGCAAAGGGATATTTGGAAGCCCATAGAGGGCTATGGTGAAAAAGGAAATATCTTCCGTTCAAAACTGGAAAGAAGCTTTCTGAGAAACTGCTCTGTGTTCTGTTAATTCATCTCACAGAGTTACATCTTTCCCTTCAAGAAGCCTTTCGCTAAGGCTGTTCTTGTGCAGTTGGCAAAGGGATATTTGGAAGCCCATAGAGTGCTATGGTGAAAAAGGAAATATCTTCCGTTGAAAACTGGAAAGAAGCTTTCTGAGAAACTGCTCTGTGTTCTGTTAATTCATCTCACAGAGTTACATCTTTCCCTTCAAGAAGCCTTTCGGTAAGGTTGTTCTTGTGGAATTGGCAAAGGGATATTTGGAAGCCCATAGAGGGCTATGGTGAAAAAGGAAATACCTTCCGTCAAAACTGGAAAGAAGCTTTCTGAGAAACTGCTCCGTGTTCTGTTAATTCATCTCACAGAGTTACATCTTTCCCTTCAAGAAGCCTTTCGCTAAGGCTGTTCTTGTGGAATTGGCAAAGGGATATTTGGAAGCCAATAGAGGGCTATGGTGAAAAAGGAAATATCTTCCGTTCAAAACTGGAAAGAAGCTTTCTGAGAAACTGCTCTGTGTTCTGCTCATTCATCTCACAGAGTTACATCTTTCCCTTCAAGAAGCCTTTCGCTAAGGCTGTTCTTGAGGAATTGGCAAAGGGATATTTGGAAGCAAATAGAGGGCTATGTTGTAAAAGGAAATATCTTCCGTTCAAAACTGGAAAGAAGCTTTCTGAGAAACTGCTCTGTGTTCTGTTAATTCATCTCACAGAGTTACATCTTTCCCTTCAAGAAGCCTTTCGCTAAGGCTGTTCTTGTGGAATTGGCAAAGGGATATTTGGAAGCCCATAGAGGGCTATGGTGAAAAAGGAAATATCTTCCGTTCAAAACTGGAAAGAAGCTTTCTGAGAAACTGCTCTGTGTTCTGTTAATTCATCTCACAGAGTTACATCGTTCCCTTCAAGAAGCCTTTCGCTAAGGCTGTTCTTCTGGAATTGGCAAAGGGATATTTGGAAGCCCATAGAGGGCTATGGTGAAAAAGGAAATATCTTCCGTTCAAAACTGGAAAGAAGCTTTCTGAGAAACTGCTCTGTGTTCTTTTAATTCATCTCACAGAGTTACATCTTTCGCTTCAAGAAGCCTTTCGCTACGGCTATTCTTGTGGAATTGGCAAAGGGATATTTGGAAGCCCATAGAGAGCTATGGTGAAAAAGAAAATATCTTCCGTTCAAAACTGGAAAGAAGCTTTCTGAGAAACTGCTCCGTGTTCTGTTAATTCATCTCACAGAGTTACATCTTTCCCTTCAAGAAGCCTTTCGCTAAGGCTGTTCTTGTGGAATTGGCAAAGGGATATTTGGAAGTCCATAGAGGGCTATGGTGAAAAAGGAAATATCTTCCGTTCAAAACTGGAAAGAAGCTTTCTGAGAAAGTGCTCTGTGTTCTGTTAATTCATCTCACAGAGTTACATTTTTCCCTTCAAGAAGCCTTTCGCTAAGGCTGTTCTTGTGAAATTGGCAAAGGGATATTTGGAAGCCCATAGAGGGCTATGGTGAAAAAGGAAATATCTTCCGTTCAAAACTGGAAAGAAGCTTTCTGAGAAACTGCTCTGTGTTCTGTTAATTCATCTCACAGAGTTACATCTTTCCCTTCAAGAAGCCTTTCTCTAAGGCTGTTCTTGTGGAATAGGCAAAGGGATATTTGGAAGCCCATAGAGGGCTATGGTGAAAAAGGAAGTATCTTCGGTTCAAAACTGGAAAGAAGCTTTCTGAGAAACTGCTCTGTGTTCTGTTAATTCATCTCACAGTGTTACATCTTTCCCTTCAAGAAGCCTTTCGCTAAGGCTGTTCTTGTGGAATTGGCAAAGGGATATTTGGAAGCCCATAGAGGGCTATGGTGAAAAAGGAAATATCTTCCGTTCAAAACTGGAAAGAAGCTTTCTGAGAAACTGCTCTGTGTTCTGTTAATTCATCTCACAGAGTTACATCTTTCCCTTCAAGAAGCCTTTCGCTAAGGTTGTTCTTGTGGAATTGGCAAAGGGATATTTGGAAGCCCATAGAGGGCTATGGTGAAAAAGGAAATATCTTCCGTTCAAAACTGGAAAGAAGCTTTCTGAGAAACTGCTCTGTGTTCTGTTAATTCATCTCACAGAGTTACATCGTTCCCTTCAAGAAGCCTTTCGCTAAGGCTGTTCTTGTGGAATTGGCAAAGGGATATTTGGAAGCCCATAGAGGGCTATGATGAAAAAGGAAATATTTTCCGTTCAAAACTGGAAAGAAGCTTTCTGAGAAACTGCTCTGTGTTCTGTTAATTCATCTCACAGAGTTACATCTTTCCCTTCAAGAAGCCTTTCGCTAAGGCTGTTCTTGTGGAATTGGCAAAGGGATATTTGGAAGCCCATAGAGGGCTATGGTGAAAAAGGAAATATCTTCCGTTCAAAACTGGAAAGAAGCTTTCTGAGAAACTGCTCTGTGTTCTGTTAATTCATCTCACAGAGTTACATCTTTCCCTTCAAGAAGCCTTTCGCTAAGGCTCTTCTTGTGGAATTGGCAAAGGGATATTTGGAAGCCCATAGAGGGCTATGGTGAAAAAGGAAATATCTTCCGTTCAAAACTGTTAAGAAGCTTTCTGAGAAACTGCTCTGTGTTCTGTTAATTCATCTCACAGAGTTACATCTTTCCCTTAAAGAAGCCTTTCGCTAAGGCTGTTCTTGTGGAATTGGCAAAGGGATATTTGGAAGCCCATAGAGGGCTATGGTGAAAAAGGAAATATCTTCCGTTCAAAACTGGAAAGAAGCTTTCTGAGAAACTGCTCTGTGTTCTGTTAATTCATCTCACAGAGTTACGTCTTTCCCTTCAAGAAGCCTTTCGCTAAGGCTGTTCTTGGGGAATTGGCAAAGGGATATTTGGAAGCCCATAGAGGGCTATGGTGAAAAAGGAAATATCTTCCGTTCAAAACTGGAAAGAAGCTTTCTGAGAAACTGCTCTGTGTTCTGTTAATTCATCTCACAGAGTTACATCTTTCCCTTCAAGAAGCCTTTCGCTAAGGCTGTTCTTGTGCAGTTGGCAAAGGGATATTTGGAAGCCCATAGAGTGCTATGGTGAAAAAGGAAATATCTTCCGTTCAAAATTGGAAAGAAGCTTTCTGAGAAACTGCTCCGTGTTCTGTTAATTCATCTCACAGAGTTACATCTTTCCCTTCAAGAAGCCTTTCGCTAAGGCTGTTCTTGTGGAATTGGCAAAGGGATATTTGGAAGCCCATAGAGGGCTATGGTGAAAAAGGAAATATCTTCCGTTCAAAACTGGAAAGAAGCTTTCTGAGAAACTGCTCTGTGTTCTGTTAATTCATCTCACAGAGTTACATCTTTCCCTTCAAGAAGCCTTTCGCTAAGGCTGTTCTTGTGGAATTGGCAAAGGGATATTTGGAAGCCCATAGAGGGCTATGGTGAAAAAGGAAATATCTTCCGTTCAAAACTGGAAAGAAGCTTTCTGAGAAACTGCTCTGTGTTCTGTTAATTCATCTCACAGAGTTACATCTTTCCCTTCAAGAAGCCTTTCGCTAAGGCTGTTCTTGTGGAATTGGCAAAGGGATATTTGCAAGCCCATAGAGGGCTATGGTGAAAAAGGAAATATCTTCCGTTCAAAACTGGAAAGAAGCTTTCTGAGAAACTGCTCTGTGTTCTGTTAATTCATCTCACAGAGTTACATCTTTCCCTTAAAGAAGCCTTTCGCTAAGGCTGTTCTTGTGGAATTGGCAAAGGGATATTTGGAAGCCCATAGAGGGCTATGGTGAAAAAGGAAATATCTTCCGTTCAAAACTGGAAAGAAGCTTTCTGAGAAACTGCTCTGTGTTCTGTTAATTCATCTCACAGAGTTACATCTTTCCCTTCAAGAAGCCTTTCGCTAAGGCTGTTCTTGTGGAATAGGCAAAGGGATATTTGGAAGCCCATAGAGGGCTCTGGTGAAAAAGGAAATATCTTCCGTTCAAAACTGGAAAGAAGCTTTCTGAGAAACTGCTCTGTGTTCTGTTAATTCATCTCACAGAGTTACATCTTTCCCTTCAAGAAGCCTTTCGCTAAGGCTGTTTTTGTGGAATTGGCAAAGGGATATTTGGAAGCCCATAGAGAGCTATGGTGAATAAGGAAATATCTTCCGTTGAAAACTGGAAAGATTCTTTCTGAGAAACTGCTCTGTGTTCTGTTAATTCATCTCACAGAGTTACATCTTTCCCTTCAAGAAGCCTTTCGGTAATGTTGTTCTTGTGGAACTGGCAAAGGGATATTTGGAAGCCCATAGAGGGCTATGGTGAAAAAGGAAATACCTTCCGTCAAAACTGGAAAGAAGCTTTCTGAGAAACTGCTCCGTGTTCTGTTAATTCATCTCACAGAGTTACATCTTTCCCTTCAAGAAGCCTTTCGCTAAGGCTGTTCTTGTGGAATTGGCAAAGGGATATTTGGAAGCCCATAGAGGGCTATGGTGAAAAAGGAAATATCTTCCGTTCAAAACTGGAAAGAAGCTTTCTGAGAAACTGCTCTGTGTTCTGCTCATTCATCTCACAGAGTTACATCTTTCCCTTCAAGAAGCCTTTCGCTAAGGCTGTTCTTGTGAAATTGGCCAAGGGGTATTTGGAAGCCCATAGAGGGCTATGATGAAAGAGGAAATATCTTCCGTTCAAAACTGGAAAGAAGCTTTCTGAGAAACTGCTCTGTGTTCTGTTCATTTATCTCACAGAGTTACATCTTTCCCTTCAAGAAGCCTTTCGCTAAGGCTGTTCTTGTGGAATTGGCAAAGGGATATTTGGAAGCCCATAGAGGGCTATGGTGAAAAAGGAAATATCTTCCGTTCAAAACTGGAAAGAAGCTTTCTGAGAAACTGCTCTGTGTTCTGATAATTCATCTCACAGAGTTACATCTTTCCCTTCAAGAAGCCTTTCGCTAAGGCTGTTCTTGTGGAATTGGCAAAGGGATATTTGGAAGCCCATAGAGGGCTATGGTGAAAAAGGAAATATCTTCCGTTCAAAACTGGAAAGAAGCTTTCTGAGAAACTGCTCTGTGTTCTGTTAATTCATCTCACAGAGTTGCATCTTATCCTTCAAGAAGCCTTTCGCTAAGGCTGTTCTTGTGGAATTGGCAAAGGGATATTTGGAAGCCCATAGAGGGCTATGGTGAAAAAGGAAATATCTTTAGTTGAAAACTGGAAAGAAGCTTTCTGAGAAACTGCTCTGTGTTCTGTTAATTCATCTCACACAGTTACATCTTTCCCTTCAGCAATCCTTTCGCTAAGGCTGTTCTTGTAGAATTCGCAAAGGGATATTTGGAAGCCCATAGAGGGCTATGGTGAAAAAGGAAATATCTTCCGTTCAAAACTGGAAAGAAGCTTTCTGAGAAACTTCTCAGTGTTCTGTTAATTCATCTCACAGAGTTACATCTTTCCCTTCAAGAAGCCTTTCGCTAAGGCTGTTCTTGTGGAATTGGCAAAGGGATATTTGGAAGCCCATAGAGGGCTATGGTGAAAAAGGAAATATCTTCCGTTCAAAACTGGAAAGAAGCTTTCTGAGAAACAGCTCTGTGTTCTGGTAATTCATCTCACAGAGTTACATGTTTCCCTTCAAGAAGCCTTTCGCTAAGGCTGTTCTTGTGGAATTGGCAAAGGGATATTTGGAAGCCCATAGAGGGCTATGGTGAAAAAGGAAATATCTTCCGTTCAAAACTGGAAAGAAGCTTTCTGAGAAACTGCTCTGTGTTCTGTTAATTCATCTCTCAGAGTTACATCTTTCCCTTCAAGAAGCCTTTCGCTAAGGCTGTTCTTGTGGAATTGGCAAAGGGATATTTTGAAGTCCATAGAGGGCTATGGTGAAAAAGGAAATATCTTCCGTTCAAAACTGGAAAGAAGCTTTCTGAGAAACTGCTCTGTGTTCTGTTAATTCATCTCAGAGAGTTACATCTTTCCCTTCAACAATCCTTTCGCTAAGGCTGTTCTTGGGGAATTGGCAAAGGGATATTTGGAAGCCCATAGAAGGCTATGGTGAAAAAGGAAATATCTTCCGTTCAAAACTGGAAAGAAGCTTTATGAGAAACTGCTCTGTGTTCTGTTAATTCATCTCACAGAGTTACATCTTTCCCTTCAAGAAGCCTTTCGCTAAGGCTGTTCTTGTGGAATTGGCAAAGTGATATTTGGAAGCCCATAGAGGGCTATGGTGAAAAAGGAAATATCTTCCGTTCAAAACTGGAAAGAAGCTTTCTGAGAAACTGCTCCGTGTTCTGTTAATTCATCTCACAGAGTTACATCTTTCCCTTCAAGAAGCCTTTCGCTAAGGCTGTTCTTGTGGAATGGGCAAAGGGATATTTGGAAGCCCATAGAGGGCTATGGTGAAAAAGGAAATATCTTCCGTTCAAAACTGGAAAGATGCTTTCTGAGAAACTGCTCTGTGTTCTGTTAATTCATCTCACAGAGTTACATCTTTCCCTTCAAGAAGCCTTTCGCTAAGGCTGTTCTTGTGGAATTGGCAAAGGGATATTTGGAAGCCCATAGAGGGCTATGGTGAAAAAGGAAATATCTTCCGTTCAAAACTGGAAAGAAGCTTTCTGAGAAACTGCTCTGTGTTCTGTTAATTCATCTCACAGAGTTACATCTTTCCCTTCAAGAAGCCTTTCGCTAAGGTTGTTCTTTTGGAATTGGCAAAGGGATATTTGGAAGCCCATAGAGGGCTATGGTGAAAAAGGAAATATCTTCCGTTCAAAACTGGAAAGAAGCTTTCTGAGAAACTGCTCTGTGTTCTGTTAATTCATCTCACAGAGTTACATCGTTCCCTTCAAGAAGCCTTTCGCTAAGGCTGTTCTTGTGGAATTGGCAAAGGGATATTTGGAAGCCCATAGAGGGCTATGATGAAAAAGGAAATATTTTCCGTTCAAAACTGGAAAGAAGCTTTCTGAGAAACTGCTCTGTGTTCTGTTAATTCATCTCACAGAGTTACATCTTTCCCTTCAAGAAGCCTTTCGCTAAGGCTGTTCTTGTGGAATTGGCAAAGGGATATTTGGAAGCCCATAGAGGGCTATGGTGAAAAAGGAAATATCTTCCGTTCAAAACTGGAAAGAAGCTTTCTGAGAAACTGCTCTGTGTTCTGTTAATTCATCTCACAGAGTTACATCTTTCCCTTAAAGAAGCCTTTCGCTAAGGCTCTTCTTGTGGAATTGGCAAAGGGATATTTGGAAGCCCATAGAGGGCTATGGTGAAAAAGGAAATATCTTCCGTTCAAAACTGGAAAGAAGCTTTCTGAGAAACTGCTCTGTGTTCTGTTAATTCATCTCACAGAGTTACATCTTTCCCTTAAAGAAGCCTTTCGCTAAGGCTGTTCTTGTGGAATTGGCAAAGGGATATTTGGAAGCCCATAGAGGGCTATGGTGAAAAAGGAAATATCTTCCGTTCAAAACTGGAAAGAAGCTTTCTGAGAAACTGCTCTGTGTTCTGTTAATTCATCTCACAGAGTTACGTCTTTCCCTTCAAGAAGCCTTTCGCTAAGGCTGTTCTTGGGGAATTGGCAAAGGGATATTTGGAAGCCCATAGAGGGCTATGGTGAAAAAGGAAATATCTTCCGTTCAAAACTGGAAAGAAGCTTTCTGAGAAACTGCTCTGTGTTCTGTTAATTCATCTCACAGAGTTACATCTTTCCCTTCAAGAAGCCTTTCGCTAAGGCTGTTCTTGTGCAGTTGGCAAAGGGATATTTGGAAGCCCATAGAGTGCTATGGTGAAAAAGGAAATATCTTCCGTTCAAAATTGGAAAGAAGCTTTCTGAGAAACTGCTCCGTGTTCTGTTAATTCATCTCACAGAGTTACATCTTTCCCTTCAAGAAGCCTTTCGCTAAGGCTGTTCTTGTGGAATTGGCAAAGGGATATTTGGAAGCCCATAGAGGGCTATGGTGAAAAAGGAAATATCTTCCGTTCAAAACTGGAAAGAAGCTTTCTGAGAAACTGCTCTGTGTTCTGTTAATTCATCTCACAGAGTTACATCTTTCCCTTCAAGAAGCCTTTCGCTAAGGCTGTTCTTGTGGAATTGGCAAAGGGATATTTGGAAGCCCATAGAGGGCTATGGTGAAAAAGGAAATATCTTCCGTTCAAAACTGGAAAGAAGCTTTCTGAGAAACTGCTCTGTGTTCTGTTAATTCATCTCACAGAGTTACATCTTTCCCTTCAAGAAGCCTTTCGCTAAGGCTGTTCTTGTGGAATTGGCAAAGGGATATTTGCAAGCCCATAGAGGGCTATGGTGAAAAAGGAAATATCTTCCGTTCAAAACTGGAAAGAAGCTTTCTGAGAAACTGCTCTGTGTTCTGTTAATTCATCTCACAGAGTTACATCTTTCCCTTAAAGAAGCCTTTCGCTAAGGCTGTTCTTGTGGAATTGGCAAAGGGATATTTGGAAGCCCATAGAGGGCTATGGTGAAAAAGGAAATATCTTCCGTTCAAAACTGGAAAGAAGCTTTCTGAGAAACTGCTCTGTGTTCTGTTAATTCATCTCACAGAGTTACATCTTTCCCTTCAAGAAGCCTTTCGCTAAGGCTGTTCTTGTGGAATAGGCAAAGGGATATTTGGAAGCCCATAGAGGGCTCTGGTGAAAAAGGAAATATCTTCCGTTCAAAACTGGAAAGAAGCTTTCTGAGAAACTGCTCTGTGTTCTGTTAATTCATCTCACAGAGTTACATCTTTCCCTTCAAGAAGCCTTTCGCTAAGGCTGTTTTTGTGGAATTGGCAAAGGGATATTTGGAAGCCCATAGAGAGCTATGGTGAATAAGGAAATATCTTCCGTTGAAAACTGGAAAGATTCTTTCTGAGAAACTGCTCTGTGTTCTGTTAATTCATCTCACAGAGTTACATCTTTCCCTTCAAGAAGCCTTTCGGTAATGTTGTTCTTGTGGAACTGGGAAAGGGATATTTGGAAGCCCATAGAGGGCTATGGTGAAAAAGGAAATACCTTCCGTCAAAACTGGAAAGAAGCTTTCTGAGAAACTGCTCCGTGTTCTGTTAATTCATCTCACAGAGTTACATCTTTCCCTTCAAGAAGCCTTTCGCTAAGGCTGTTCTTGTGGAATTGGCAAAGGGATATTTGGAAGCCCATAGAGGGCTATGGTGAAAAAGGAAATATCTTCCGTTCAAAACTGGAAAGAAGCTTTCTGAGAAACTGCTCTGTGTTCTGCTCATTCATCTCACAGAGTTACATCTTTCCCTTCAAGAAGCCTTTCGCTAAGGCTGTTCTTGTGAAATTGGCCAAGGGGTATTTGGAAGCCCATAGAGGGCTATGATGAAAGAGGAAATATCTTCCGTTCAAAACTGGAAAGAAGCTTTCTGAGAAACTGCTCTGTGTTCTGTTCATTTATCTCACAGAGTTACATCTTTCCCTTCAAGAAGCCTTTCGCTAAGGCTGTTCTTGTGGAATTGGCAAAGGGATATTTGGAAGCCCATAGAGGGCTATGGTGAAAAAGGAAATATCTTCCGTTCAAAACTGGAAAGAAGCTTTCTGAGAAACTGCTCTGTGTTCTGATAATTCATCTCACAGAGTTACATCTTTCCCTTCAAGAAGCCTTTCGCTAAGGCTGTTCTTGTGGAATTGGCAAAGGGATATTTGGAAGCCCATAGAGGGCTATGGTGAAAAAGGAAATATCTTCCGTTCAAAACTGGAAAGAAGCTTTCTGAGAAACTGCTCTGTGTTCTGTTAATTCATCTCACAGAGTTACATCTTTCCCTTCAAGAAGCCTTTCGCTAAGGCTGTTCTTGTGGAATTGGCAAAGGGATATTTGGAAGCCCATAGAGTGCTATGGTGAAAAAGGAAATATCTTCCGTTCAAAACTGGAAAGAAGCTTTCTGAGAAACTGCTCCGTGTTCTGTTAATTCATCTCACAGAGTTACATTTCCCTTCAAGAAGCCTTTCGCTAAGGCTGTTCTTGTGGAATTGGCAAAGGGATATTTGGAAGCCCATAGAGGGCTATGGTGAAAAAGGAAATATCTTCCGTTCAAAACTGGAAAGAAGCTTTCTGAGAAACTGCTCTGTGTTCTGTTAATTCATCTCACAGAGTTGCATCTTATCCTTCAAGAAGCCTTTCGCTAAGGCTGTTCTTGTGGAATTGGCAAAGGGATATTTGGAAGCCCATAGAGGGCTATGGTGAAAAAGGAAATATCTTTAGTTGAAAACTGGAAAGAAGCTTTCTGAGAAACTGCTCTGTGTTCTGTTAATTCATCTCACACAGTTACATCTTTCCCTTCAGCAATCCTTTCGCTAAGGCTGTTCTTGTAGAATTCGCAAAGGGATATTTGGAAGCCCATAGAGGGCTATGGTGAAAAAGGAAATATCTTCCGTTCAAAACTGGAAAGAAGCTTTCTGAGAAACTGCTCAGTGTTCTGTTAATTCATCTCACAGAGTTACATCTTTCCCTTCAAGAAGCCTTTCGCTAAGGCTGTTCTTGTGGAATTGGCAAAGGGATATTTGGAAGCCCATAGAGGGCTATGGTGAAAAAGGAAATATCTTCCGTTCAAAACTGGAAAGAAGCTTTCTGAGAAACAGCTCTGTGTTCTGGTAATTCATCTCACAGAGTTACATGTTTCCCTTCAAGAAGCCTTTCGCTAAGGCTGTTCTTGTGGAATTGGCAAAGGGATATTTGGAAGCCCATAGAGGGCTATGGTGTAAAAGGAAATATCTTCCGTTCAAAACTGGAAAGAAGCTTTCTGAGAAACTGCTCTATGTTCTGTTAATTCATCTCTCAGAGTTACATCTTTCCCTTCAAGAAGCCTTTCGCTAAGGCTGTTCTTGTGGAATTGGCAAAGGGATATTTTGAAGTCCATAGAGGGCTATGGTGAAAAAGGAAATATCTTCCGTTCAAAACTGGAAAGAAGCTTTCTGAGAAACTGCTCTGTGTTCTGTTAATTCATCTCAGAGTTACATCTTTCCCTTCAACAATCCTTTCGCTAAGGCTGTTCTTGGGGAATTGGCAAAGGGATATTTGGAAGCCCATAGAAGGCTATGGTGAAAAAGGAAATATCTTCCGTTCAAAACTGGAAAGAAGCTTTATGAGAAACTGCTCTGTGTTCTGTTAATTCATCTCACAGAGTTACATCTTTCCCTTCAAGAAGCCTTTCGCTAAGGCTGTTCTTGTGGAATTGGCAAAGTGATATTTGGAAGCCCATAGAGGGCTATGGTGAAAAAGGAAATATCTTCCGTTCAAAACTGGAAAGAAGCTTTCTGAGAAACTGCTCCGTGTTCTGTTAATTCATCTCACAGAGTTACATCTTTCCCTTCAAGAAGCCTTTCGCTAAGGCTGTTCTTGTGGAATGGGCAAAGGGATATTTGGAAGCCCATAGAGGGCTATGGTGAAAAAGGAAATATCTTCCGTTCAAAACTGGAAAGATGCTTTCTGAGAAACTGCTCTGTGTTCTGTTAATTCATCTCACAGAGTTACATCTTTCCCTTCAAGAAGCCTTTCGCTAAGGCTGTTCTTGTGGAATTGGCAAAGGGATATTTGGAAGCCCATAGAGGGCTATGGTGAAAAAGGAAATATCTTCCGTTCAAAACTGGAAAGAAGCTTTCTGAGAAACTGCTCTGTGTTCTGTTAATTCATCTCACAGAGTTACATCTTTCCCTTCAAGATGCCTTTCGCTAAGGCTGTTGTTGTGGAATTGGCAAAGGGATATTTGGAAGCCCATAGAGAGCTATGGTGAAAAAGGAAATATCTTCCGTTGAAAATGGAAAGATGCTTTCTGAGAAACTGTTCTGTGTTCTGTTAATTCATCTCACAGAGTTACATCTTTCCCTTCAAGAAGCCTTTCGGTAAGGTTGTTCTTGTGGAATTGGCAAAGGGATATTTGGAAGCCCATAAAGGGCTATGGTGAAAAAGGAAATACCTTCCGTCAAAACTGGAAAGAAGCTTTCTGAGAAACTGCTCCGTGTTCTGTTAATTCATCTCACAGAGATACATCTTTCCCTTCAAGAAGCCTTTCGCTAAGGCTGTTCTTGTGGAATTGGCAAAGGGATATTTGGAAGCCCATAGAGGGCTACGGTGAAAAAGGAAATATCTTCCGTTCAAAACTGGAAAGAAGCTTTCTGAGAAACTGCTCTGTGTTCTGTTAATTCATCTCACAGAGTTACATCTTTCCCTTCAAGAAGCCTTTCGCTAAGGCTGTTCTTGTGGAATTGGCAAAGGGATATTTGGAAGCCCTTAGAGGGCTATGGTGAAAAAGGAAATATCTTCCGTTCAAAACTGGAAAGAAGCTTTCTGAGAAACTGCTCTGTGTTCTGTTAATTCATCTCACAGAGTTACATCTTTCCCTTCAAGAAGCCTTTCGCTAAGGCTGTTCTTGTGGAATAGGCAAAGGGATATTTGGAAGCCCATAGAGGGCTACGGTGAAAAAGGAAATATCTTCCGTTCAAAACTGGAAAGAAGCTTTCTGAGAAACTGCTCTGTGTTCTGTTCATTCATCTCACAGAGTTACATCTTTCCCTTCAAGAAGCCTTTCGCTAAGGCTGTTCTTGTGGAATTGGCAAAGGGATATTTGGAAGCCCATAGAGGGCTATGGTGAAAAAGGAAATATCTTCCGTTCAAAACTGGAAAGAAGCTTTCTGAGAAACTGCTCTGTGTTCTGTTAATTCATCTCACAGAGTTACATCGTTCCCTTCAAGAAGCCTTTCGCTAAGGCTGTTCTTGTGCAGTTGGCAAAGGGATATTTGGAAGCCCATAGAGAGCTATGGTGAAAAAGGAAATATCTTCCGTTCAAAACTGGAAAGAAGCTTTCTGAGAAACTGTTCTGTGTTCTGTTAATTCATCTCACAGAGTTACATCGTTCCCTTCAAGAAGCCTTTCGCTAAGGCTGTTCTTGTGGAGTTGGCAAAGGGATATTTGGAAGCCCATAGAGGGCTATGGTGAAAAAGGAAATATCTTCCGTTCAAAACTGGAAAGAAGTTTTCTGAGTAACTGTTCTGTGTTCTGTTAATTCATCTCACAGAGTTACATCTTTCCCTTCAAGAAGCTTTTCGCTAAGGCTGTTCTTGTGGAATTGGCAAAGGGATATTTGGAAACCCATAGAGGGCTATGGTGAAAAAGGAAATATCTTCCGTTCAAAACTGGAAAGAAGCTTTCTGAGAAACTGCTCTGTGTTCTGTTAATTCATCTCACAGAGTTACATCTTTCCCTTCAAGAAGCCTTTCGCTAAGGCTGTTCTTGTGGAATTGGCAAAGGGATATTTGGAAGCCCATAGAGGGCTATGGTGAAAAAGGAAATATCTTCCGTTCAAAACTGGAAAGAAGCTTTCTGAGAAACTGCTCTGTGTTCTGTTAATTCATCTCACAGAGTTACATCTTTCCCTTCAAGAATCCTTTCGCTAAGGCTGTTCTTGTGGAATTGGCAAAGGGATATTTGGAAGCCCATAGAGGGCTATGGTGAAAAAGGAAATATCTTCCGTTCAAAACTGGAAAGAAGCTTTCTGAGAAACTGCTCTGTGTTCTCTTAATTCATCTCACAGAGTTACATCTTTCCCTTCAAAAGCCTTTCGCTAAGGCTGTTCCTGAGGAATTGGCAAAGGGATATTTGGAAGCCCATAGAGGGCTATGGTGAAAAAGGAAATATCTTCCGTTCAAAACTGGAAAGAAGCTTTCTGAGAAACTGCTCTGTGTTCTGTTAATTCATCTCACAGAGTTACGTCTTTCCCTTCAAGAAGCCTTTCGCTAAGGCTGTTCTTGGGGAATTGGCAAAGGGATATTTGGAAGCCCATTGAGGGCTATGGTGAAAAAGGAAATATCTTCCGTTCAAAACTGGAAAGAAGCTTTCTGAGAAACTGCTCTGTGTTCTGTTAATTCATCTCACAGAGTTACATCTTTCCCTTCAAGAAGCCTTTCGCTAAGGCTGTTCTTGTGCAGTTGGCAAAGGGATATTTGGAAGCCCATAGAGTGCTATGGTGAAAAAGGAAATATCTTCCGTTCAAAATTGGAAAGAAGCTTTCTGAGAAACTGCTCCGTGTTCTGTTAATTCATCTCACAGAGTTACATCTTTCCCTTCAAGAAGCCTTTCGCTAAGGCTGTTCTTGTGGAATTGGCAAAGGGATATTTGGAAGCCCATAGAGGGCTATGGTGAAAAAGGAAATATCTTCCGTTCAAAACTGGAAAGAAGCTTTCTGAGAAACTGCTCTGTGTTCTGCTCATTCATCTCACAGAGTTACATCTTTCCCTTCAAGAAGCCTTTCGCTAAGGCTGTTCTTGTGAAATTGGCCAAGGGGTATTTGGAAGCCCATAGAGGGCTATGATGAAAGAGGAAATATCTTCCGTTCAAAACTGGAAAGAAGCTTTCTGAGAAACTGCTCTGTGTTCTGTTCATTTATCTCACAGAGTTACATCTTTCCCTTCAAGAAGCCTTTCGCTAAGGCTGTTCTTGTGGAATTGGCAAAGGGATATTTGGAAGCCCATAGAGGGCTATGGTGAAAAAGGAAATATCTTCCGTTCAAAACTGGAAAGAAGCTTTCTGAGAAACTGCTCTGTGTTCTGATAATTCATCTCACAGAGTTACATCTTTCCCTTCAAGAAGCCTTTCGCTAAGGCTGTTCTTGTGGAATTGGCAAAGGGATATTTGGAAGCCCATAGAGGGCTATGGTGAAAAAGGAAATATCTTCCGTTCAAAACTGGAAAGAAGCTTTCTGAGAAACTGCTCTGTGTTCTGTTAATTCAACTCACAGAGTTACATCTTTCCCTTCAAGAAGCCTTTCGCTAAGGCTGTTCTTGTGGAATTGGCAAAGGGATATTTGGAAGCCCATAGAGTGCTATGGTGAAAAAGGAAATATCTTCCGTTCAAAACTGGAAAGAAGCTTTCTGAGAAACTGCTCCGTGTTCTGTTAATTCATCTCACAGAGTTACATTTCCCTTCAAGAAGCCTTTCGCTAAGGCTGTTCTTGTGGAATTGGCAAAGGGATATTTGGAAGCCCATAGAGGGCTATGGTGAAAAAGGAAATATCTTCCGTTCAAAACTGGAAAGAAGCTTTCTGAGAAACTGCTCTGTGTTCTGTTAATTCATCTCACAGAGTTGCATCTTATCCTTCAAGAAGCCTTTCGCTAAGGCTGTTCTTGTGGAATTGGCAAAGGGATATTTGGAAGCCCATAGAGGGCTATGGTGAAAAAGGAAATATCTTTAGTTGAAAACTGGAAAGAAGCTTTCTGAGAAACTGCTCTGTGTTCTGTTAATTCATCTCACACAGTTACATCTTTCCCTTCAGCAATCCTTTCGCTAAGGCTGTTCTTGTAGAATTCGCAAAGGGATATTTGGAAGCCCATAGAGGGCTATGGTGAAAAAGGAAATATCTTCCGTTCAAAACTGGAAAGAAGCTTTCTGAGAAACTGCTCAGTGTTCTGTTAATTCATCTCACAGAGTTACATCTTTCCCTTCAAGAAGCCTTTCGCTAAGGCTGTTCTTGTGGAATTGGCAAAGGGATATTTGGAAGCCCATAGAGGGCTATGGTGAAAAAGGAAATATCTTCCGTTCAAAACTGGAAAGAAGCTTTCTGAGAAACAGCTCTGTGTTCTGGTAATTCATCTCACAGAGTTACATGTTTCCCTTCAAGAAGCCTTTCGCTAAGGCTGTTCTTGTGGAATTGGCAAAGGGATATTTGGAAGCCCATAGAGGGCTATGGTGAAAAAGGAAATATCTTCCGTTCAAAACTGGAAAGAAGCTTTCTGAGAAACTGCTCTATGTTCTGTTAATTCATCTCTCAGAGTTACATCTTTCCCTTCAAGAAGCCTTTCGCTAAGGCTGTTCTTGTGGAATTGGCAAAGGGATATTTTGAAGTCCATAGAGGGCTATGGTGAAAAAGGAAATATCTTCCGTTCAAAACTGGAAAGAAGCTTTCTGAGAAACTGCTCTGTGTTCTGTTAATTCATCTCAGAGAGTTACATCTTTCCCTTCAACAATCCTTTCGCTAAGGCTGTTCTTGGGGAATTGGCAAAGGGATATTTGGAAGCCCATAGAAGGCTATGGTGAAAAAGGAAATATCTTCCGTTCAAAACTGGAAAGAAGCTTTATGAGAAACTGCTCTGTGTTCTGTTAATTCATCTCACAGAGTTACATCTTTCCCTTCAAGAAGCCTTTCGCTAAGGCTGTTCTTGTGGAATTGGCAAAGTGATATTTGGAAGCCCATAGAGGGCTATGGTGAAAAAGGAAATATCTTCCGTTCAAAACTGGAAAGAAGCTTTCTGAGAAACTGCTCCGTGTTCTGTTAATTCATCTCACAGAGTTACATCTTTCCCTTCAAGAAGCCTTTCGCTAAGGCTGTTCTTGTGGAATGGGCAAAGGGATATTTGGAAGCCCATAGAGGGCTATGGTGAAAAAGGAAATATCTTCCGTTCAAAACTGGAAAGATGCTTTCTGAGAAACTGCTCTGTGTTCTGTTAATTCATCTCACAGAGTTACATCTTTCCCTTCAAGAAGCCTTTCGCTAAGGCTGTTCTTGTGGAATTGGCAAAGGGATATTTGGAAGCCCATAGAGGGCTATGGTGAAAAAGGAAATATCTTCCGTTCAAAACTGGAAAGAAGCTTTCTGAGAAACTGCTCTGTGTTCTGTTAATTCATCTCACAGAGTTACATCTTTCCCTTCAAGATGCCTTTCGCTAAGGCTGTTGTTGTGGAATTGGCAAAGGGATATTTGGAAGCCCATAGAGAGCTATGGTGAAAAAGGAAATATCTTCCGTTGAAAATGGAAAGATGCTTTCTGAGAAACTGTTCTGTGTTCTGTTAATTCATCTCACAGAGTTACATCTTTCCCTTCAAGAAGCCTTTCGGTAAGGTTGTTCTTGTGGAATTGGCAAAGGGATATTTGGAAGCCCATAAAGGGCTATGGTGAAAAAGGAAATACCTTCCGTCAAAACTGGAAAGAAGCTTTCTGAGAAACTGCTCCGTGTTCTGTTAATTCATCTCACAGAGATACATCTTTCCCTTCAAGAAGCCTTTCGCTAAGGCTGTTCTTGTGGAATTGGCAAAGGGATATTTGGAAGCCCATAGAGGGCTACGGTGAAAAAGGAAATATCTTCCGTTCAAAACTGGAAAGAAGCTTTCTGAGAAACTGCTCTGTGTTCTGTTAATTCATCTCACAGAGTTACATCTTTCCCTTCAAGAAGCCTTTCGCTAAGGCTGTTCTTGTGGAATTGGCAAAGGGATATTTGGAAGCCCATAGAGGGCTATGGTGAAAAAGGAAATATCTTCCGTTCAAAACTGGAAAGAAGCTTTCTGAGAAACTGCTCTGTGTTCTGTTAATTCATCTCACAGAGTTACATCTTTCCCTTCAAGAAGCCTTTCGCTAAGGCTGTTCTTGTGGAATAGGCAAAGGGATATTTGGAAGCCCATAGAGGGCTACGGTGAAAAAGGAAATATCTTCCGTTCAAAACTGGAAAGAAGCTTTCTGAGAAACTGCTCTGTGTTCTGTTCATTCATCTCACAGAGTTACATCTTTCCCTTCAAGAAGCCTTTCGCTAAGGCTGTTCTTGTGGAATTGGCAAAGGGATATTTGGAAGCCCATAGAGGGCTATGGTGAAAAAGGAAATATCTTCCGTTCAAAACTGGAAAGAAGCTTTCTGAGAAACTGCTCTGTGTTCTGTTAATTCATCTCACAGAGTTACATCGTTCCCTTCAAGAAGCCCTTCGCTAAGGCTGTTCTTGTGCAGTTGGCAAAGGGATATTTGGAAGCCCATAGAGAGCTATGGTGAAAAAGGAAATATCTTCCGTTCAAAACTGGAAAGAAGCTTTCTGAGAAACTGTTCTGTGTTCTGTTAATTCATCTCACGGAGTTACATCGTTCCCTTCAAGAAGCCTTTCGCTAAGGCTGTTCTTGTGGAGTTGGCAAAGGGATATTTGGAAGCCCATAGAGGGCTATGGTGAAAAAGGAAATATCTTCCGTTCAAAACTGGAAAGAAGTTTTCTGAGTAACTGTTCTGTGTTCTGTTAATTCATCTCACAGAGTTACATCTTTCCCTTCAAGAAGCTTTTCGCTAAGGCTGTTCTTGTGGAATTGGCAAAGGGATATTTGGAAACCCATAGAGGGCTATGGTGAAAAAGGAAATACCTTCCGTTCAAAACTGGAAAGAAGCTTTCTGAGAAACTGCTCTGTGTTCTGTTAATTCATCTCACAGAGTTACATCTTTCCCTTCAAGAAGCCTTTCGCTAAGGCTGTTCTTGTGGAATTGGCAAAGGGATATTTGGAAGCCCATAGAGGGCTATGGTGAAAAAGGAAATATCTTCCGTTCAAAACTGGAAAGAAGCTTTCTGAGAAAGTGCTCTGTGTTCTGTTAATTCATCTCACAGAGTTACATCTTTCCCTTCAAGAATCCTTTCGCTAAGGCTGTTCTTGTGGAATTGGCAAAGGGATATTTGGAAGCCCATAGAGGGCTATGGTGAAAAAGGAAATATCTTCCGTTCAAAACTGGAAAGAAGCTTTCTGAGAAACTGCTCTGTGTTCTCTTAATTCATCTCACAGAGTTACATCTTTCCCTTCAAAAGCCTTTCGCTAAGGCTGTTCCTGAGGAATTGGCAAAGGGATATTTGGAAGCCCATAGAGGGCTATGGTGAAAAAGGAAATATCTTCCGTTCAAAACTGGAAAGAAGCTTTCTGAGAAACTGCTCTGTGTTCTGTTAATTCATCTCACAGAGTTACGTCTTTCCCTTCAAGAAGCCTTTCGCTAAGGCTGTTCTTGGGGAATTGGCAAAGGGATATTTGGAAGCCCATAGAGGGCTATGGTGAAAAAGGAAATATCTTCCGTTCAAAACTGGAAAGAAGCTTTCTGAGAAACTGCTCTGTGTTCTGTTAATTCATCTCACAGAGTTACATCTTTCCCTTCAAGAAGCCTTTCGCTAAGGCTGTTCTTGTGCAGTTGGCAAAGGGATATTTGGAAGCCCATAGAGTGCTATGGTGAAAAAGGAAATATCTTCCGTTCAAAATTGGAAAGAAGCTTTCTGAGAAACTGCTCCGTGTTCTGTTAATTCATCTCACAGAGTTACATCTTTCCCTTCAAGAAGCCTTTCGCTAAGGCTGTTCTTGTGGAATTGGCAAAGGGATATTTGGAAGCCCATAGAGGGCTATGGTGAAAAAGGAAATATCTTCCGTTCAAAACTGGAAAGAAGCTTTCTGAGAAACTGCTCTGTGTTCTGTTAATTCATCTCACAGAGTTACATCTTTCCCTTAAAGAAGCCTTTCGCTAAGGCTGTTCTTGTGGAATTGGCAAAGGGATATTTGGAAGCCCATAGAGGGCTATGGTGAAAAAGGAAATATCTTCCGTTCAAAACTGGAAAGAAGCTTTCTGAGAAACTGCTCTGTGTTCTGTTAATTCATCTCACAGAGTTACGTCTTTCCCTTCAAGAAACCTTTCGCTAAGGCTGTTCTTGTGGAATTGGCAAAGGGATATTTGGAAGCCCATAGAGGGCTATGGTGAAAAAGGAAATATCTTCCGTTCAAAACTGGAAAGAAGCTTTCTGAGAAACTGCTCTGTGTTCTGTTAATTCATCTCACAGAGTTACATCTTTCCCTTAAAGAAGCCTTTCGCTAAGGCTCTTCTTGTGGAATTGGCAAAGGGATATTTGGAAGCCCATAGAGGGCTATGGTGAAAAAGGAAATATCTTCCGTTCAAAACTGGAAAGAAGCTTTCTGAGAAACTGCTCTGTGTTCTGTTAATTCATCTCACAGAGTTACATCTTTCCCTTAAAGAAGCCTTTCGCTAAGGCTGTTCTTGTGGAATTGGCAAAGGGATATTTGGAAGCCCATAGAGGGCTATGGTGAAAAAGGAAATATCTTCCGTTCAAAACTGGAAAGAAGCTTTCTGAGAAACTGCTCTGTGTTCTGTTAATTCATCTCACAGAGTTACGTCTTTCCCTTCAAGAAGCCTTTCGCTAAGGCTGTTCTTGGGGAATTGGCAAAGGGATATTTGGAAGCCCTTAGAGGGCTATGGTGAAAAAGGAAATATCTTCCGTTCAAAACTGGAAAGAAGCTTTCTGAGAAACTGCTCTGTGTTCTGTTAATTCATCTCACAGAGTTACATCTTTCCCTTCAAGAAGCCTTTCGCTAAGGCTGTTCTTGTGCAGTTGGCAAAGGGATATTTGGAAGCCCATAGAGTGCTATGGTGAAAAAGGAAATATCTTCCGTTCAAAATTGGAAAGAAGCTTTCTGAGAAACTGCTCCGTGTTCTGTTAATTCATCTCACAGAGTTACATCTTTCCCTTCAAGAAGCCTTTCGCTAAGGCTGTTCTTGTGGAATTGGCAAAGGGATATTTGGAAGCCCATAGAGGGCTATGGTGAAAAAGGAAATATCTTCCGTTCAAAACTGGAAAGAAGCTTTCTGAGAAACTGCTCTGTGTTCTGTTAATTCATCTCACAGAGTTACATCTTTCCCTTCAAGAAGCCTTTCGCTAAGGCTGTTCTTGTGGAATTGGCAAAGGGATATTTGGAAGCCCATAGAGGGCTATGGTGAAAAAGGAAATATCTTCCGTTCAAAACTGGAAAGAAGCTTTCTGAGAAACTGCTCTGTGTTCTGTTAATTCATCTCACAGAGTTACATCTTTCCCTTCAAGAAGCCTTTCGCTAAGGCTGTTCTTGTGGAATTGGCAAAGGGATATTTGCAAGCCCATAGAGGGCTATGGTGAAAAAGGAAATATCTTCCGTTCAAAACTGGAAAGAAGCTTTCTGAGAAACTGTTCTGTGTTCTGTTAATTCATCTCACAGAGTTACATCTTTCCCTTAAAGAAGCCTTTCGCTAAGGCTGTTCTTGTGGAATTGGCAAAGGGATATTTGGAAGCCCATAGAGGGCTATGGTGAAAAAGGAAATATCTTCCGTTCAAAACTGGAAAGAAGCTTTCTGAGAAACTGCTCTGTGTTCTGTTAATTCATCTCACAGAGTTACATCTTTCCCTTCAAGAAGCCTTTCGCTAAGGCTGTTCTTGTGGAATTGGCAAAGGGATATTTGCAAGCCCATAGAGGGCTATGGTGAAAAAGGAAATATCTTCCGTTCAAAACTGGAAAGAAGCTTTCTGAGAAACTGCTCTGTGTTCTGTTAATTCATCTCACAGAGTTACATCTTTCCCTTCAAGAAGCCTTTCGCTAAGGCTGTTCTTGTGGAATTGGCAAAGGGATATTTGCAAGCCCATAGAGGGCTATGGTGAAAAAGGAAATATCTTCCGTTCAAAACTGGAAAGAAGCTTTCTGAGAAACTGTTCTGTGTTCTGTTAATTCATCTCACAGAGTTACATCTTTCCCTTAAAGAAGCCTTTCGCTAAGGCTGTTCTTGTGGAATTGGCAAAGGGATATTTGGAAGCCCATAGAGGGCTATGGTGAAAAAGGAAATATCTTCCGTTCAAAACTGGAAAGAAGCTTTCTGAGAAACTGCTCTGTGTTCTGTTAATTCATCTCACAGAGTTACATCTTTCCCTTCAAGAAGCCTTTCGCTAAGGCTGTTCTTGTGGAATAGGCAAAGGGATATTTGGAAGCCCATAGAGGGCTCTGGTGAAAAAGGAAATATCTTCCGTTCAAAACTGGAAAGAAGCTTTCTGAGAAACTGCTCTGTGTTCTGTTAATTCATCTCACAGAGTTACATCTTTCCCTTCAAGAAGCCTTTCGCTAAGGCTGTTCTTGTGGAATTGGCAAAGGGATATTTGGAAGCCCATAGAGAGCTATGGTGAATAAGGAAATATCTTCCGTTGAAAACTGGAAAGATTCTTTCTGAGAAACTGCTCTGTGTTCTGTTAATTCATCTCACAGAGTTACATCTTTCCCTTCAAGAAGCCTTTCGGTAATGTTGTTCTTGTGGAACTGGCAAAGGGATATTTGGAAGCCCATAGAGGGCTATGGTGAAAAAGGAAATACCTTCCGTCAAAACTGGAAAGAAGCTTTCTGAGAAACTGCTCCGTGTTCTGTTAATTCATCTCACAGAGTTACATCTTTCCCTTCAAGAAGCCTTTCGCTAAGGCTGTTCTTGTGGAATTGGCAATGGGATATTTGGAAGCCCATAGAGGGCTATGGTGAAAAAGGAAATATCTTCCGTTCAAAACTGGAAAGAAGCTTTCTGAGAAACTGCTCTGTGTTCTGCTCATTCATCTCACAGAGTTACATCTTTCCCTTCAAGAAGCCTTTCGCTAAGGCTGTTCTTGTGAAATTGGCCAAGGGGTATTTGGAAGCCCATAGAGGGCTATGATGAAAGAGGAAATATCTTCCGTTCAAAACTGGAAAGAAGCTTTCTGAGAAACTGCTCTGTGTTCTGTTCATTTATCTCACAGAGTTACATCTTTCCCTTCAAGAAGCCTTTCGCTAAGGCTGTTCTTGTGGAATTGGCAAAGGGATATTTGGAAGCCCTTAGAGGGCTATGGTGAAAAAGGAAATATCTTCCGTTCAAAACTGGAAAGAAGCTTTCTGAGAAACTGCTCTGTGTTCTGATAATTCATCTCACAGAGTTACATCTTTCCCTTCAAGAAGCCTTTCGCTAAGGCTGTTCTTGTGGAATTGGCAAAGGGATATTTGGAAGCCCATAGAGGGCTATGGTGAAAAAGGAAATATCTTCCGTTCAAAACTGGAAAGAAGCTTTCTGAGAAACTGCTCTGTGTTCTGTTCATTCATCTCACAGAGTTACATCTTTCCCTTCAAGAAGCCTTTCGCTAAGGCTGTTCTTGTGGAATTGGCAAAGGGATATTTGGAAGCCCATAGAGTGCTATGGTGAAAAAGGAAATATCTTCCGTTCAAAACTGGAAAGAAGCTTTCTGAGAAACTGCTCCGTGTTCTGTTAATTCATCTCACAGAGTTACATTTCCCTTCAAGAAGCCTTTCGCTAAGGCTGTTCTTGTGGAATTGGCAAAGGGATATTTGGAAGCCCATAGAGGGGTATGGTGAAAAAGGAAATATCTTCCGTTCAAAACTGGAAAGAAGCTTTCTGAGAAACTGCTCTGTGTTCTGTTAATTCATCTCACAGAGTTGCATCTTATCCTTCAAGAAGCCTTTCGCTAAGGCTGTTCTTGTGGAATTGGCAAAGGGATATTTGGAAGCCCATAGAGGGCTATGGTGAAAAAGGAAATATCTTTAGTTGAAAACTGGAAAGAAGCTTTCTGAGAAACTGCTCTGTGTTCTGTTAATTCATCTCACACAGTTACATCTTTCCCTTCAGCAATCCTTTCGCTAAGGCTGTTCTTGTAGAATTCGCAAAGGGATATTTGGAAGCCCATAGAGGGCTATGGTGAAAAAGGAAATATCTTCCGTTCAAAACTGGAAAGAAGCTTTCTAAGAAACTGCTCAGTGTTCTGTTAATTCATCTCACAGAGTTACATCTTTCCCTTCAAGAAGCCTTTCGCTAAGGCTGTTCTTGTGGAATTGGCAAAGGGATATTTGGAAGCCCATAGAGGGCTATGGTGAAAAAGGAAATATCTTCCGTTCAAAACTGGAAAGAAGCTTTCTGAGAAACAGCTCTGTGTTCTGTTAATTCATCTCACAGAGTTACATGTTTCCCTACAAGAAGCCTTTCGCTAAGGCTGTTCTTGTGGAATTGGCAAAGGGATATTTGGAAGCCCATAGAGGGCTATGGTGAAAAAGGAAATATCTTCCGTTCAAAACTGGAAAGAAGCTTTCTGAGAAACTGCTCTGTGTTCTGTTAATTCATCTCTCAGAGTTACATCTTTCCCTTCAAGAAGCCTTTCGCTAAGGCTGTTCTTGTGGAATTGGCAAAGGGATATTTTGAAGTCCATAGAGGGCTATGGTGAAAAAGGAAATATCTTCCGTTCAAAACTGGAAAGAAGCTTTCTGAGAAACTGCTCTGTGTTCTGTTAATTCATCTCAGAGAGTTACATCTTTCCCTTCAACAATCCTTTCGCTAAGGCTGTTCTTGGGGAATTGGCAAAGGGATATTTGGAAGCCCATAGAAGGCTATGGTGAAAAAGGAAATATCTTCCGTTCAAAACTGGAAAGAAGCTTTCTGAGAAACTGCTCTGTGTTCTGTTAATTCATCTCACAGAGTTACATCTTTCCCTTCAAGAAGCCTTTCGCTAAGGCTGTTCTTGTGGAATTGGCAAAGGGATATTTGGAAGCCCATAGAGGGCTATGGTGAAAAAGGAAATATCTTCCGTTCAAAACTGGAAAGAAGCTTTCTGAGAAACTGCTCCGTGTTCTGTTAATTCATCTCACAGAGTTACATCTTTCCCTTCAAGAAGCCTTTCGCTAAGGCTGTTCTTGTGGAATGGGCAAAGGGATATTTGGAAGCCCATAGAGGGCTATGGTGAAAAAGGAAATATCTTCCGTTCAAAACTGGAAAGATGCTTTCTGAGAAACTGCTCTGTGTTCTGTTAATTCATCTCACAGAGTTACATCTTTCCCTTCAAGAAGCCTTTCGCTAAGGCTGTTCTTGTGGAATTGGCAAAGGGATATTTGGAAGCCCATAGAGGGCTATGGTGAAAAAGGAAATATCTTCCGTTCAAAACTGGAAAGAAGCTTTCTGAGAAACTGCTCTGTGTTCTGTTAATTCATCTCACAGAGTTACATCTTTCCCTTCAAGATGCCTTTCGCTAAGGCTGTTGTTGTGGAATTGGCAAAGGGATATTTGGAAGCCCATAGAGAGCTATGGTGAAAAAGGAAATATCTTCCGTTGAAAATGGAAAGATGCTTTCTGAGAAACTGTTCTGTGTTCTGTTAATTCATCTCACAGAGTTACATCTTTCCCTTCAAGAAGCCTTTCGGTAAGGTTGTTCTTGTGGAATTGGCAAAGGGATATTTGGAAGCCCATAAAGGGCTATGGTGAAAAAGGAAATACCTTCCGTCAAAACTGGAAAGAAGCTTTCTGAGAAACTGCTCCGTGTTCTGTTAATTCATCTCACAGAGTTACATCTTTCCCTTCAAGAAGCCTTTCTCTAAGGCTGTTCTTGTGGAATTGGCAAAGGGATATTTGGAAGCCCATAGAGGGCTACGGTGAAAAAGGAAATATCTTCCGTTCAAAACTGGAAAGAAGCTTTCTGAGAAACTGCTCTGTGTTCTGTTAATTCATCTCACAGAGTTACATCTTTCCCTTCAAGAAGCCTTTCGCTAAGGCTGTTCTTGTGGAATTGGCAAAGGGATATTTGGAAGCCCATAGAGGGCTATGGTGAAAAAGGAAATATCTTCCGTTCAAAACTGGAAAGAAGCTTTCTGAGAAACTGCTCTGTGTTCTGTTAATTCATCTCACAGAGTTACATCTTTCCCTTCAAGAAGCCTTTCGCTAAGGCTGTTCTTGTGGAATAGGCAAAGGGATATTTGGAAGCCCATAGAGGGCTACGGTGAAAAAGGAAATATCTTCCGTTCAAAACTGGAAAAAAGCTTTCTGAGAAACTGCTCTGTGTTCTGTTCATTCATCTCACAGAGTTACATCTTTCCCTTCAAGAAGCCTTTCGCTAAGGCTGTTCTTGTGGAATTGGCAAAGGGATATTTGGAAGCCCATAGAGGGCTATGGTGAAAAAGGAAATATCTTCCGTTCAAAACTGGAAAGAAGCTTTCTGAGAAACTGCTCTGTGTTCTGTTAATTCATCTCACAAAGTTACATCTTTCCCTTCAAGAAGCCTTTTGCTAAGGCTGTTCTTGTGGAATTGGCAAAGGGATATTTGGAAGCCCATAGAGGGCTATGGTGAAAAAGGGAATATCTTCCGTTCAAAACTGGAAAGAAGCTTTCTGAGAAACTGCTCTGTGTTCTGTCAATTCATCTCACAGAGTTACATCTTTCCCTTCAAGAAGCCTTTCGATAAGGCTGTTCTTGTGGAATTGGCACAGGGATATTTGGAAACCCATAGAGGGCTATGGTGAAAAAGGAAATATCTTCCGTTCAAAACAGGAAAGAAGCTTTCTGAGAAACTGCTCTGTGTTCTGTTAATTCATCTCACAGAGTTACATCTTTCCCTTCCAGAAGCCTTTCGCTAAGGCTGTTCTTGTGGAATTGGCAAAGGGATATTTGGAAGCCCATAGAGGGCTATGGTGAAAAAGGAAATATCTTCCATTCAAAACTGGAAAGAAGCTTTCTGAGAAACTGCTCTGTGTTCTGTTAATTCATCTCACAAAGTTACATCTTTCCCTTCAAGAAGCCTTTCGCTAAGGCTGTTCTTGTGGAATTGGCAAAGGGATATTTGGAAGCCCATAGAGGGCTATGGTGAAAAAGGGAATATCTTCCGTTCAAAACTGGAAAGAAGCTTTCTGAGAAACTGCTCTGTGTTCTGTCAATTCATCTCACAGAGTTACATCTTTCCCTTCAAGAAGCCTTTCGCTAAGGCTGTTATTGTGGAATTGGCAAAGAGATATTTGGAAGCCCATAGAGGGCTATGGTGAAAAAGGGAATATCTTCCGTTCAAAACTGGAAAGAAGCTTTCTGAGAAACTGCTCTGTGTTCTGTTAATTCATCTCACAGAGTTACATCTTTCCCTTCAAGAAGCCTTTCGCTAAGGCTGTTCTTGTGGAATTGGCAAAGGGATATTTGGAAGCCCATAGAGGGGTATGGTGAAAAAGGAAATATCTTCCGTTCAAAACTGGAAAGAAGCTTTCTGAGAAACTGCTCTGTGTTCTGTTAATTCATCTCACAAAGTTACATCTTTCCCTTCAAGAAGCCTTTCGCTAAGGCTGTTCTTGTGGAATTGGCAAAGGGATATTTGGAAGCCCATAGAGGGCTATGGTGAAAAAGGGAATATCTTCCGTTCAAAACTGGAAAGAAGCTTTCTGAGAAACTGCTCTGTGTTCTGTCAATTCATCTCACAGAGTTACATCTTTCCCTTCAAGAAGCCTTTCGCTAAGGCTGTTATTGTGGAATTGGCAAAGAGATATTTGGAAGCCCATAGAGGGCTATGGTGAAAAAGGGAATATCTTCCGTTCAAAACTGGAAAGAAGCTTTCTGAGAAACTGCTCTGTGTTCTGTTAATTCATCTCACAGAGTTACATCTTTCCCTTCAAGAAGCCTTTCGCTAAGGCTGTTCTTGTGGAATTGGCAAAGGGATATTTGGAAGCCCATAGAGGGGTATGGTGAAAAAGGAAATATCTTCCGTTCAAAACTGGAAAGAAGCTTTCTGAGAAACTGCTCTGTGTTCTGTTCATTCATCTCACAGAGTTACATCTTTCCCTTCAAGAAGCCTTTCGCTAAGGCTGTTCTTGTGGAATTGGCAAAGGGATATTTGGAAGCCCATAGAGGGCTATGGTGAAAAAGGAAATATCTTCCGTTCAAAACTGGAAAGAAGCTTTCTGAGAAACTGCTCTGTGTTCTGTTAATTCATCTCACAGAGTTACATCGTTCCCTTCAAGAAGCCTTTCGCTAAGGCTGTTCTTGTGCAGTTGGCAAAGGGATATTTGGAAGCCCATAGAGAGCTATGGTGAAAAAGGAAATATCTTCCGTTCAAAACTGGAAAGAAGCTTTCTGAGAAACTGTTCTGTGTTCTGTTAATTCATCTCACAGAGTTACATCTTTCCCTTTAAGAAGCTTTTCGCTAAGGCTGTTCTTGTGGAATTGGCAAAGGGATATTTGGAAGCCCATAGAGGGCTATGGTGAAAAAGGGAATATCTTCCGTTCAAAACTGGAAAGAAGCTTTCTGAGAAACTGCTCTGTGTTCTGTCAATTCATCTCACAGAGTTACATCTTTCCCTTCAAGAAGCCTTTCGCTAAGGCTGTTATTGTGGAATTGGCAAAGAGATATTTGGAAGCCCATAGAGGGCTATGGTGAAAAAGGGAATATCTTCCGTTCAAAACTGGAAAGAAGCTTTCTGAGAAACTGCTCTGTGTTCTGTTAATTCATCTCACAGAGTTACATCTTTCCCTTCAAGAAGCCTTTCGCTAAGGCTGTTCTTGTGGAATTGGCAAAGGGATATTTGGAAGCCCATAGAGGGGTATGGTGAAAAAGGAAATATCTTCCGTTCAAAACTGGAAAGAAGCTTTCTGAGAAACTGCTCTGTGTTCTGTTAATTCATCTCACAGAGTTACATCGTTCCCTTCAAGAAGCCTTTCGCTAAGGCTGTTCTTGTGCAGTTGGCAAAGGGATATTTGGAAGCCCATAGAGGGCTATGGTGAAAAAGGAAATATCTTCCGTTCAAAACTGGAAAGAAGTTTTTTGAGTAACTGTTCTGTGTTCTGTTAATTCATCTCACAGAGTTACATCTTTCCCTTCAAGAAGCTTTTCGCTAAGGCTGTTCTTGTGGAATTGGCAAAGGGATATTTGGAAACCCATAGAGGGCTATGGTGAAAAAGGAAATATCTTCCGTTCAAAACTGGAAAGAAGCTTTCTGAGAAACTGCTCTGTGTTCTGTTAATTCATCTCACAGAGTTACATCTTTCCCGTCAAGAAGCCTTTCGCTAAGGCTGTTCTTGTGGAATTGGCAAAGGGATATTTGGAAGCCCATAGAGGGCTATGGTGAAAAAGGAAATATCTTCCGTTCAAAACTGGAAAGAAGCTTTCTGAGAAACTGCTCTGTGTTCTGTTAATTCATCTCACAGAGTTACATCTTTCCCTTCAAGAATCCTTTCGCTAAGGCTGTTCTTGTGGAATTGGCAAAGGGATATTTGGAAGCCCATAGAGGGCTATGGTGAAAAAGGAAATATCTTCCGTTCAAAACTGGAAAGAAGCTTTCTGAGAAACTGCTCTGTGTTCTCTTAATTCATCTCACAGAGTTACATCTTTCGCTTCAAAAGCCTTTCGCTAAGGCTGTTCCTGAGGAATTGGCAAAGGGATATTTGGAAGCCCATAGAGGGCTATGGTGAAAAAGGAAATATCTTCCGTTCAAAACTGGAAAGAAGCTTTCTGAGAAACTGCTCTGTGTTCTGTTAATTCATCTCACAGAGTTACATCTTTCCCTTCAAGAAGCCTTTCGCTAAGGCTGTTCTTGTGGAATTGGCAAAGGGATATTTGGAAGCCCATAGAGGGCTATGGTGAAAAAGGAAATATCTTCCCTTCAAAACTGGAAAAAGGCTTTCTGAGAAACTGCTCTGTGTTCTGTTAATTCATCTCACAGTGTTACATCTTTCCCTTGAAGAAGCCTTTCGCTAAGGCTGTTCTAGTGGAATTGGCAAAGGGATATTTGGAAGCCCATAGAGGGCTACGGTGAAAAAGGAAATATCTTCCGTTCAGAACTGGAAAGAAGCTTTCTGAGAAACTGCTCTGTGTTCTGTTAATTCATCTCACAGAGTTACATCTTTCCCTTCAAGAAGCCTTTCGATAAGGCTGTTCTTGTGGAATTGGCACAGGGATATTTGGAAGCCCATAGAGGGCTATGGTGAAAAAGGAAATATCTTCCGTTCAAAACTGGAAAGAAGCTTTCTGAGAAACTGCTCTGTGTTCTGTTAATTCATCTCACAGTGTTACATCTTTCCCTTCCAGAAGCCTTTCGCTAAGGCTGTTCTTGTGGAATTGGCAAAGGGATATTTGGAAGCCCATAGAGGGCTATGGTGAAAAAGGAAATATCTTCCATTCAAAACTGGAAAGAAGCTTTCTGAGAAACTGCTCTGTGTTCTGTTAATTCATCTCACAAAGTTACATCTTTCCCTTCAAGAAGCCTTTCGCTAACCTGTTCTTGTGGAATTGGCAAAGGGATATTTGGAAGCCCATAGAGGGCTATGGTGAAAAAGGGAATATCTTCCGTTCAAAACTGGAAAGAAGCTTTCTGAGAAACTGCTCTGTGTTCTGTCAATTCATCTCACAGAGTTACATCTTTCCCTTCAAGAAGCCTTTCGCTAAGGCTGTTATTGTGGAATTGGCAAAGAGATATTTGGAAGCCCATAGAGGGCTATGGTGAAAAAGGGAATATCTTCCGTTCAAAACTGGAAAGAAGCTTTCTGAGAAACTGCTCTGTGTTCTGTTAATTCATCTCACAGAGTTACATCTTTCCCTTCAAGAAGCCTTTCGCTAAGGCTGTTCTTGTGGAATTGGCAAAGGGATATTTGGAAGCCCATAGAGGGGTATGGTGAAAAAGGAAATATCTTCCGTTCAAAACTGGAAAGAAGCTTTCTGAGAAACTGCTCTGTGTTCTGTTAATTCATCTCACAGAGTTACATCGTTCCCTTCAAGAAGCCTTTCGCTAAGGCTGTTCTTGTGCAGTTGGCAAAGGGATATTTGGAAGCCCATAGAGGGCTATGGTGAAAAAGGAAATATCTTCCGTTCAAAACTGGAAAGAAGTTTTCTGAGTAACTGTTCTGTGTTCTGTTAATTCATCTCACAGAGTTACATCTTTCCCTTCAAGAAGCTTTTCGCTAAGGCTGTTCTTGTGGAATTGGCAAAGGGATATTTGGAAACCCATAGAGGGCTATGGTGAAAAAGGAAATATCTTCCGTTCAAAACTGGAAAGAAGCTTTCTGAGAAACTGCTCTGTGTTCTGTTAATTCATCTCACAGAGTTACATCTTTCCCTTCAAGAAGCCTTTCGCTAAGGCTGTTCTTGTGGAATTGGCAAAGGGATATTTGGAAGCCCATAGAGGGCTATGGTGAAAAAGGAAATATCTTCCGTTCAAAACTGGAAAGAAGCTTTCTGAGAAACTGCTCTGTGTTCTGTGAATTCATCTCACAGAGTTACATCTTTCCCTTCAAGAATCCTTTCGCTAAGGCTGTTCTTGTGGAATTGGCAAAGGGATATTTGGAAGCCCATAGAGGGCTATGGTGAAAAAGGAAATATCTTCCGTTCAAAACTGGAAAGAAGCTTTCTGAGAAACTGCTCTGTGTTCTCTTAATTCATCTCACAGAGTTACATCTTTCCCTTCAAAAGCCTTTCGCTAAGGCTGTTCCTGAGGAATTGGCAAAGGGATATTTGGAAGCCCATAGAGGGCTATGGTGAAAAAGGAGATATCTTCCGTTCAAAATTGGAAAGAAGCTTTCTGAGAACCTGCTCTGTGTTCTGTTAATTCATCTCACAGAGTTACATCTTTACCTTCAAGAAGTCTTTCGCTAAGGCTGTTCTTGTGGAATTGGCAAAGGGATATTTGGAAGCACATAGAGGGCTATGGTGAAAAAGGAAATATCTTCCGTTCAAAACTGGAAAGAAGCTTTCTGAGAAACTGCTCTGTGTTCTGTTAATTCATCTCACAGAGTTACATCTTTCCCTTCAAGAAGCCTTTCGCTAAGGCTGTTCTTGTGGAATTGGCAAAGGGATATTTGGAAGCCCATAGAGGGCTATGGTGAAAAAGGAAATATCTTCCGTTCAAAACTGGAAAGAAGCTTTCTGAGAAACTGCTCTGTGTTCTGTTAATTCATCTCACAGAGTTACATCTTTCCCTTCAAGAAGCCTTTCGCTAAGGCTGTTCTTGTGGAATTGGCAAAGGGATATTTGGAAGCCCATAGAGGGCTATGGTGAAAAAGGAAATATCTTCCGTTCAAAACTGGAAAGAAGCTTTCTGAGAAACTGCTCTGTGTTCTGTTAATTCATCTCAAAAAGTTACCTCTTTTCCTTCAAGAAGCCTTTCGCTAAGGCTGTTCTTGTGGAATTGGCAAAGGGATATTTGGAAGCCCATAGAGGGCTATGGTGAAAAAGGAAATATCTTCCGTTCAAAACTGGAAAGAAGCTTTCTGAGAAACTGCTCTGTGTTCTGTTAATTCATCTCACAGAGTTACATCTTTCCCTTCAACAATCCTTTCGCTAAGGCTGTTCTTGGGGAATAGGCAAAGGGATATTTGGAAGCCCATAGAGGGCTATGTTGAAAAAGGAAATATCTTCCGATCAAAACTGGAAAGAAGCTTTCTGAGAAACTGCTCTGTGTTCTGTTAATTCATCTCACAGAGTTACATCTTTCCCTTCAAGAAGCCTTTCGCTAAGGCTGTTCTTGTAGAATTGGCAAAGGGATATTTGGAAGCCCATAGAGGGCTATGGTGAAAAAGGAAATATCTTCCGTTCAAAACTTGAAAGAAGCTTTCTGAGAAACTGCTCTGTGTTCTGGTAATTCATCTCACAGAGTTACATCTTTCCCTTCAAGAAGCCTTTCGCTAAGGCTGTTCTTGTGGAATTGGCAAAGGGATATTTGGAAGCCCATAGAGGGCTATGGTGAAAAAGGAAATATCTTCCGTTCAAAACTGGAAAGAAGCTTTCTGAGAAACTGCTCTGTGTTCTGTTAATTCATCTCAGAGAGTTACATCTTTCCCTTCAAGAAGCCTTTCGCTAAGGCTGTTCTTGTGGAATTGGCAAAGGGATATTTGGAAGCCCATAGAGGGCTATGGTGAAAAAGGAAATATCTTCCGTTCAAAACTGGAAAGAAGCTTTCTGAGAAACTGCTCTGTGTTCTGTTAATTCATCTCACAGAGTTACATCTTTCCCTTCAAGAAGCCTTTCGCTAAGGCTGTTCTTGTGGAATTGGCAAAGGGATATTTGGAAGCCCATAGAGGGCTATGGTGAAAAAGGAAATATCTTCCGTTCAAAACTGGAAAGAAGCTTTCTGAGAAACTGCTCTGTGTTCTGTTAATTCATCTCACAGAGTTACATCTTTCCCTTCAAGAAGCCTTTCGCTAAGGCTGTTCTTGTGGAATAGGCAAAGGGATATTTGGAAGCCCATAGAGGGCTACGGTGAAAAAGGAAATATCTTCCGTTCAAAACTGGAAAGAAGCTTTCTGAGAAACTGCTCTGTGTTCTGTTAATTCATCTCACAGAGTTACATCTTTCCCTTCAAGATGCCTTTCGCTAAGGCTGTTGTTGTGGAATTGGCAAAGGGATATTTGGAAGCCCATAGAGAGCTATGGTGAAAAAGGAAATATCTTCCGTTGAAAATGGAAAGATGCTTTCTGAGAAACTGTTCTGTGTTCTGTTAATTCATCTCACAGAGTTACATCTTTCCCTTCAAGAAGCCTTTCGCTAAGGCTGTTCTTGTGGAATTGGCACAGGGATATTTGGAAGCCCATAGAGGGCTATGGTGAAAAAGGAAATATCTTCCGTTCAAAACTGGAAAGAAGCTTTCTGAGAAACTGCTCTGTGTTCTCTTAATTCATCTCACAGAGTTACATCTTTCCCTTCCAGAAGCCTTTCGCTAAGGCTGTTCTTGTGGAATTGGCAAAGGGATATTTGGAAGCCCATAGAGGGCTATGGTGAAAAAGGAACTATCTTCCGTTCAAAATTGGAAAGAAGCTTTCTGAGAAACTGCTCTGTGTTCTGGTAATTCATCTCACAGAGTTACATCTTTCCCTTCAAGAAGCCGTTCCCTAAGGCTGTTCTTGTGGAATTGGCAAAGGGATATTTGGAAGCCCATAGAGGGCTATGGTGAAAAAGGAAATATCTTCCGTTCAAAACTGGAAAGAAGCTTTCTGAGAAAGTTCTCTGTGTTCTGTTAATTCATCTCACAGAGTTACATCTTTCCCTTCAAGAAGCCTTTCGCTAAGGCTGTTCTTGTGGAATTCGCAAAGGGATATTTGGAAGCCCATAGAGGGCTACGGTGAAAAAGGAAATATCTTCCGTTCAAAACTGAAAAGAAGCTTTCTGAGAAACTGCTCTGTGTTCTGTTAATTCATCTCACAGAGTTACATCTTTCCCTTCAAGAAGCCTTTCGCTAAGGCTGTTATTGTGGAAATGGCAAAGGGATATTTGGAAGCCCTTAGAGGGCTATGGTGAAAAAGGAAATATCTTCCGTTCAAAACTGGAAAGAAGCTTTCTGAGAAACTGCTCTGTGTTCTGTTAATTCATCTCACAGAGTTACATCTTTCCCTTCAAGAAGCCTTTCGCTAAGGCTGTTCTTGTGGAATTGGCAAAGGGATATTTGGAAGCCCATAGAGGGCTATGGTGAAAAAGGAAATATCTTCCGTTCAAAACTGGAAAGAAGCTTTCTGAGAAACTGCTCTGTGTTCTGTTAATTCATCTCACAGAGTTACATCTTTCCCTTCAAGAATCCTTTCGCTAAGGCTGTTCTTGTGGAATTGGCAAAGGGATATTTGGAAGCCCATAGAGGGCTATGGTGAAAAAGGAAATATCTTCCGTTCAAAACTGGAAAGAAGCTTTCTGAGAAACTGCTCTGTGTTCTCTTAATTCATCTCACAGAGTTACATCTTTCCCTTCAAAAGCCTTTCGCTAAGGCTGTTCCTGAGGAATTGGCAAAGGGATATTTGGAAGCCCATAGAGGGCTATGGTGAAAAAGGAAATATCTTCCGTTCAAAACTGGAAAGAAGCTTTCTGAGAAACTGCTCTGTGTTCTGTTAATTCATCTCACAGAGTTACATCTTTCCCTTCAAGAAGCCTTTCGCTAAGGCTGTTCTTGTGGAATTGGCAAAGGGATATTTGGAAGCCCATAGAGGGCTATGGTGAAAAAGGAAATATCTTCCCTTCAAAACTGGAAAAAGGCTTTCTGAGAAACTGCTCTGTGTTCTGTTAATTCATCTCACAGTGTTACATCTTTCCCTTGAAGAAGCCTTTCGCTAAGGCTGTTCTAGTGGAATTGGCAAAGGGATATTTGGAAGCCCATAGAGGGCTATGGTGAAAAAGGAAATATCTTCCGTTCAAAACTGGAAAGAAGCTTTCTGAGAAACTGCTCTGTGTTCTGCTAATTCATCTCACAGAGTTACATCTTTCCCTTCAAGAAGCCTTTCGCTAAGGCTGTTCTTGTGGAATTGGCAAAGGGATATTTGGAAGCCCATAGAGGGCTATGGTGAAAAAGGAAATATCTTCCGTTCAAAACTGGAAAGAAGCTTTCTGAGAAACTGCTCTGTGTTCTGTTAATTCATCTCACAGAGTTACATCTTTCCCTTCAAGAAGCCTTTCGCTAAGGCTGTTCTTGTGGAATTGGCAAAGGGATATTTGGAAGCCCATAGAGGGCTATGTTGAAAAAGGAAATATCTTCCGTTCAAAACTGGAAAGAAGCTTTCTGAGAAACTGCTCTGTGTTCTGTTAATTCATCTCACAGAGTTACATCTTTCCCTTCAAGAAGAATTTCGCTAAGGCTGTTCTTGTGCAGTTGGCAAAGGGATATTTGGAAGCCCATAGAGGGCTATGGTGAAAAAGGAAATATCTTCCGTTCAAAACTTGAAAGAAGCTTTCTGAGAAACTGCTCTGTGTTCTGTTAATTCATCTCACAGAGTTACATCTTTCCCTTCAAGAAGCCTTTCGCTAAGGCTGTTCTTGTGGAATTGGCAAAGGGATATTTGGAAGCCCATAGAGGGCTATGGTGAAAAAGGAAATATCTTCCGTTCAAAACTGGAAAGAAGCTTTCTGAGAAACTGCTCTGTGTTCTGTCAATTCATATCACAGAGTTACATCGTTCCCCTCAAGAAGCCTTTCTCTAGGGCTGTTCTTGGGGAATTGGCAAAGGGATATTTGGAAGCCTTTAGAGGGCTATGGTGAAAAAGGAAATATCTTCCGTTCAAAACTGGAAAGAAGCTTTCTGAGAAACTGCTCTGTGTTCTGTTAATTCATCTCACAGAGTTACATCTTTCCCTTCAAGGAGCCTTTCGCGAAGGCTGTTCTTGTGGAATTGGCAAAGGGATATTTGGAAGCCCATAGAGGGCTATGGTGAAAAAGGAAATATCTTCCGTTCAAAACTGGAAAGAAGCTTTCTGAGAAACTGCTCTGTGTTCTGTTAATTCATCTCACAGAGTTACATCTTTCCCTTCAAGAAGCCTTTCGCTAAGGCTGTTCTTGTGGAATTGGCCAAGGGATATTTGGAAGCCCATAGAGGGCTATGGTGAAAAAGGAAATATCTTCCGTTCAAAACTGGAAAGAAGCTTTCTGAGAAACTGATCTGTGTTCTGTTAATTCATCTCACAGAGTTACATCTTTCCCTTCAAGAAGCCTTTCGCTAAGGCTGTTCTAGTGGAATTGGCAAAGGGATATTTGGAAGCCCATAGAGGGCTATGGTGAAAAAGGAAATATCTTCCGTTCAAAACTGGAAAGAAGCTTTCTGAGAAACTGCTCTGTGTTCTGCTAATTCATCTCACAGAGTTACATCTTTCCCTTCAAGAAGCCTTTCGCTAAGGCTGTTCTTGTGGAATTGGCAAAGGGATATTTGGAAGCCCATAGAGGGCTATGGTGAAAAAGGAAATATCTTCCGTTCAAAACTGGAAAGAAGCTTTCTGAGAAACTGCTCTGTGTTCTGTTAATTCATCTCACAGAGTTACATCTTTCCCTTCAAGAAGCCTTTCGCTAAGGCTGTTCTTGTGGAATTGGCAAAGGGATATTTGGAAGCCCATAGAGGGCTATGTTGAAAAAGGAAATATCTTCCGTTCAAAACTGGAAAGAAGCTTTCTGAGAAACTGCTCTGTGTTCTGTTAATTCATCTCACAGAGTTACATCTTTCCCTTCAAGAAGAATTTCGCTAAGGCTGTTCTTGTGCAGTTGGCAAAGGGATATTTGGAAGCCCATAGAGGGCTATGGTGAAAAAGGAAATATCTTCCGTTCAAAACTTGAAAGAAGCTTTCTGAGAAACTGCTCTGTGTTCTGTTAATTCATCTCACAGAGTTACATCTTTCCCTTCAAGAAGCCTTTCGCTAAGGCTGTTCTTGTGGAATTGGCAAAGGGATATTTGGAAGCCCATAGAGGGCTATGGTGAAAAAGGAAATATCTTCCGTTCAAAACTGGAAAGAAGCTTTCTGAGAAACTGCTCTGTGTTCTGTCAATTCATATCACAGAGTTACATCGTTCCCCTCAAGAAGCCTTTCTCTAGGGCTGTTCTTGGGGAATTGGCAAAGGGATATTTGGAAGCCTTTAGAGGGCTATGGTGAAAAAGGAAATATCTTCCGTTCAAAACTGGAAAGAAGCTTTCTGAGAAACTGCTCTGTGTTCTGTTAATTCATCTCACAGAGTTACATCTTTCCCTTCAAGAAGCCTTTCGCGAAGGCTGTTCTTGTGGAATTGGCAAAGGGATATTTGGAAGCCCATAGAGGGCTATGGTGAAAAAGGAAATATCTTCCGTTCAAAACTGGAAAGAAGCTTTCTGAGAAACTGCTCTGTGTTCTGTTAATTCATCTCACAGAGTTACATCTTTCCCTTCAAGAAGCCTTTCGCTAAGGCTGTTCTTGTGTAATTGGCCAAGGGATATTTGGAAGCCCATAGAGGGCTATGGTGAAAAAGGAAATATCTTCCGTTCAAAACTGGAAAGAAGCTTTCTGAGAAACTGATCTGTGTTCTGTTAATTCATCTCACAGAGTTACATCTTTCCCTTCAAGAAGCCTTTCGCTAAGGCTGTTCTTGTGGAATTGGCAAAGGGATATTTGAAAGCCCATAGAGGGCTATGGTGAAAAAGGAAATATCTCCCGTTCAAAACTGGAAAGAAGCTTTCTGAGAAACTGCTCTGTGTTCTGTTAATTCATCTCACAGAGTTACATCTTTCCCTTCAAGAAGCCTTTCGGTAAGGCTGTTCTTGTGGAATTGGCAAAGGGATATTTGGAAGCCCATAGAGGGCTATGGTGAAAAAGGAAATATCTTCCGTTCAAAACTGGAAAGAAGCTTTCTGAGAAACTGCTCTGTGTTCTGTTAATTCATCTCACAGAGTTACATCTTTCCCTTCAAGAAGCCTTTCGCTAAGGCTGTTCTTGTGGAATTGGCAAAGGGATATTTGGAAGCCCATAGAGGGCTATGGTGAAAAAGGAAATATCTTCCGTTCAAAACTGGAAAGAAGCTTTCTGAGAAACTGCTCTGTGTTCTGTTAATTCATCTCACAGAGTTACATCTTTCCCTTCAAGAAGCCTTTCGCTAAGGCTGTTCTTGTGGAATTGGCAAAGGGATATTTGGAAGCCCATAGAGGGCTATGGTTGAAAAGGAAATATCTTCCGTTCAAAACTGGAAAGAAGCTTTCTGAGAAACTGCTCTGTGTTCTGTTAATTCATCTCACAGTGTTACATCTTTCCCTTCAAGAAGCCTTTCGCTAATGCTGTTCTTGTGAAATTGGCAAAGGGATATTTGGAAGCCCATAGAGGGCTATGGTGAAAAAGGAAATATCTTCCCTTCAAAACTGGAAAGAAGCTTTCTGAGAAACTGCTCTGTGTTCTGCTAGTTCATCTCACAGAGTTACATCTTTCCCTTCAAGAAGCCTTTCGCTAAGGCTTTTCTTGTGGAATTGGCAAAGGGATATTTGGAAGCCCTTAGAGTGCTATGGTGAAAAAGGAAATATCTTCCCTTCAAAACTGGAAAAAAGCTTTCTGAGAAACTGCTCTGTGTTCTGTTAATTCATCTCACAGTGTTACATCTTTCCCTTGAAGAAGCCTTTCGCTAAGGCTGTTCTTGTGGAATTGGCAAAGGAATATTTGGAAGCCCATAGTGGGCTATGGTGAAAAAGGAAATATCTTCCGTTCAAAACTGGAAAGAAGCTTTCTGAGAAACTGCTCTGTGTTCTGTTAATTCATCTCACAGAGTTACATCTTTCCCTTCAAGAAGCCTTTCGCTAAGGCTGTTCTTGTGGAATTGGCAAAGGGATATTTGGAAGCCCATAGAGGGCTAGGGTGAAAAAGGAAATATCTTCCGTTCAAAACTGGAAAGAAGCTTTCTGAGAAACTGCTCTGTGTTCTGTTAATTCATCTCACAGAGTTACATCTTTCCCTTCAAGAAGCCTTTCGCTAAGGCTGTTCTTGTGGAATTGGCAAAGGGATATTTGGAAGCCCACAGAGGGCTATGGTGAAAAAGGAAATATCTTCCGTTCAAAACTGGAAAGAAGCTTTCTGAGAAACTGCTCTGTGTTCTGTTAATTCATCTCACAGAGTTACATCTTTCCCTTCAAGAAGCCTTTCGCTAAGGCTGTTCTTGTGGAATTGGCAAACGGATATTTGGAAGCCCATAGAGGGCTATGGTGAAAAAGGAAATATCTTCCGTTCAAAACTGGAAAGAAGCTTTCTGAGAAACTGCTCTGTGTTCTTTAATTCATCTCACAGAGTTACATCTTTCCCTTCAAGAAGCCTTTCGCTAAGGCTGTTCTTGGGGAATTGGCAAAGGGATATTTGGAAGCCCATAGAGGGCTATGGTGAAAAAGGAAATACCTTCCGTTCGTAACTGGAAAGAAGCTTTCTGAGAAACTGCTCTGTGTTCTGTCAATTCATCTCACAGAGATACAACGTTCCCTTCAAGAAGCCTTTCTCTAAGTCTGTTCTTGGGGAATTGGCAAAGGGATATTTGGAAGCCCATAGAGGGCTATGGTGAAAAAGGAAATATCTTCCGTTCAAAACTGGAAAGAAGCTTTCTGAGAAACTGCTCTGTGTTCTGTTAATTTATCTCACAGAGTTACATCTTTCCCTTCAAGAATCCATTCGCGAAGGCTGTTCTTGTGGAATTGGCAAAGGGATATTTGGAAGCCCATAGAGGGCTATGGTGAAAAAGGAAATATCTTCCGTTCAAAACTGGAAAGAAGCTTTCTGAGAAACTGCTCTGTGTTCTGTTAATTCATCTCACAGAGTTACATCTTTCCCTTCAAGAAGCCGTTCGCTAAGGTTGTTCTTGGGGAATTGGCAAAGGGATATTTGGAAGCCCATAGAGGGCTATGGTGAAAAAGGAAATATCTTCAGTTCAAAACTGGAAAGAAGCTTTCTGAGAATCTGCTCTGTGTTCTGTTAATTCATCTCACAGAGTTACATCTTTCCCTTCAAGAAGCCTTTCGCTAAGGCTGTTCTTGTGGAATTGTCAAAGGGATATTTGGAAGCCCATAGAGGGCTATGGTGAAAAAGGAAATATCTTCCGTTCAAAACTGGAAAGAAGCTTTCTGAGAAACTGCTCCGTGTTCTGTTAATTCATCTCACAGAGTTACATCTTTCCCTTCCAGAAGCCTTACGCTAAGGCTGTTCTTGTGGAATTGGCAAAGGGATATTTGGAAGCCCTTAGAGGGCTATGGTGAAAACGGAAATATCTTCCGTTCAAAACTGGAAAGAAGCTTTCTGAGAAACTGCTCTGTGTTCTGTTAATTCATCTCACAGAGTTACATCTTTCCCTTCAAGAAGCCCTTCGCTAAGGCTGTTCTTGTGGAATTGGCAAAGGGATATTTGGAAGCCCATAGTGGGCTATGGTAAAAAAGGAAATATCTTCCGTTCAAAACTGGAAAGAAGCTTTCTGAGAAACTGCTCTGTGTTCTGTTAATTCATCTCACAGAGTTACATCTTTCCCTTCAAGAAGCCTTTCGCTAAGGCTGTTCTTGTGGAATTGGTAAAGGGATATTTGGAAGCCCATAGAGGGCTATGGTGAAAAAGGAAATATCTTCCGTTCAAAACCGGAAAGAAGCTTTCTGAGAAACTGCTCTGTGTTCTGTTAATTCATCTCACAGAGTTACATC
>NW_027327596.1:300000-378139 GCF_047675955.1 Chlorocebus sabaeus
TGTGGAATTTCCAAAGTGATGTTTACAAGCATATAGAGGGCTATGGTGAAAAAGGAAATATCTTCCGTTAAATACTGGAAAGAAGGTTTCTGAGAAACTGATTTGTGTTCTGTTAATTCATGTTACAGAGTTACAGCTTTCCCCTCAAGAAGCTTTTTGCTAAGGCTGTTCTTGTGGAATTTGCAAAGTTTTATTTTTAAGCCCATAGAGGGCTATGGTGAAAAAGGAAGTATCCTACAATAAAAACCGAAAAGAAGCGTTCTGAGAAACTGCATTGTGTTCTATTAATTCATCGCATGGAGTTGTAGCATTCCCCTCAAGAAGCCGATCACTAAGACTGTTCTTGTGGAATTTGCAAGGTGATATCTGGAAGCCCATAGAAGGCTTTGGTGAGAAAGGGAATATCTTCCGTTAAAAACTGGAAAGAGACTTTCTAGGAAACTGCTTTGTGTTCTGTTAATTCATCTCACAGAGTTACAGCTTTCCCCTCAAGAAGCCTTTCGCAAAGACTGTTTTGTGGAATTTGCAAAGTGATATTTGGAAGCCCATGGAGGGCTATGGTGAAAAAGGAAATATCTACTGTTAAAAACTCGAAAAAAGCTTTCGGATTACAGCTTTCCCCTCAAGAAGCCTTTCGCTAAGACTGTTCTTATGGAAATTGCAAAGTGATATTTGAAAGCTCATAGACGTCTACAGTGAAAATGAATCATCTTCAGTAAAAACTGGAAAGAAGCTTCCTGAGAAACTGCTTTGTGTTCTGTTACTTCATCTCACAGAGTTACAGCTTTCCCCTCAAGAAGCCTTTCGCTAAGACTGTTCTTGTGGGATTTGGAAAGTGATATTTAGAAGACCATAGAGCGCTATGGTGAAAAAGGAAATATCTTCCATTAAAAACTGGAAGGAAGCTTTCTGAGAAACTGCTTTGTGTTCTGTTAATTCATCTCACAGAAGTACAGATTTCCCCTCAAGAAGCCTTTCGCTAAGACTGTTCTTGTGGAATTTGCAACGTGATATTTGGAAGCCCGTAGAGTGCTATGGTGAAAAAGGAAATATCTTCCGTTAAAAACTGGAAAGAAGCTTTATGAGAAACTGCTTTGTGTTCTGTTAATTCCTCTCACAGAGTTACAGCTTTCCCCTCAAGAAGCCTTTCGCTAAGACTGTTTTGTGGAATTTGCAAAGTGATATTTGGAAGCCCATAGAGGTCTATGGTGCAAAAGGAAATATCCTAAGATAAAAACTGAAAAGAAGCTTTCTCGGAAACTTCTTTGTGTTCTGTTGATTCATTTCACAGAGTTACAGCTTTCCCCTCAAGAAGCCTTTCGCTAAGACTGTTCTTGTGGGATTTGGAAAGTGATATTTAGAAGACCATAGAGCGCTATGGTGAAAAAGGAAATATCTTCCGTTAAAAACTGGAAGGAAGCTTTCTGAGAAACTGCTTTGTGTTCTGTTAATTCATCTCACGGAAGTACAGATTTCCCCTCAAGAAGCCTTTCGCTAAGACTGTTCTTGTGGAATTTGCAACGTGATATTTGGAAGCCCGTAGAGTGCTATGGTGAAAAAGGAAATATCTTCCGTTAAAAACTGGAAAGAAGCTTTATGAGAAACTGCTTTGTGTTCTGTTAATTCCTCTCACAGAGTTACAGCTTTCCCCTCAAGAAGCCTTTCGCTAAGACTGTTTTGTGGAATTTGCAAAGTGATATTTGGAAGCCCATAGAGGTCTATGGTGCAAAAGGAAATATCCTAAGATAAAAACTGAAAAGAAGCTTTCTCGGAAACTTCTTTGTGTTCCGTTGATTCATTTCACAGAGTTACAGCTTTCCCCTCAAGAAGTCTTTTGCTACGTCTGTTCTTGTGGAATTTGTAAAGTGATATTTGGAAGCCCGTAGAGGCCTTTGGTGAAAAAGGAATCATCTTCCGTTAAAAACTGGAAAGAAGCTTTCTGAGAATCTGCTTTGTGTCCTGTTAATTCATTTCACAGAGTTACCGCTTTCCCCTCAAGAAGCCTTTCGCCAAGAATGTTTTGTGGAATTTGTAAGGTGATATTTGGAAGCCCATAGAGGGCTATGGTGAAAAAGGAAATATCTTCAGTTAAAAACTGGAAAGAAGCTTTATGAGAAATTGCTTTGTGTTCTGTTTATTCATCTCACAGAGTTACAGCTTTCCACTCAAGAAGCCTTTCACTAAGACTGTTCTTCTGGAATTTGGAAAGTGATATTTAGAAGCCCATAGAGGGCTAGGGTGAAAAAGGAAATATCCTGAGATAAAAACTGAAAAGAAGCTTTCTGAGAAACTGCTTTGTGTTCTGTTAATTCATCTCGCAGATTTACAGCTTTCCCCTCAAGAAGTCTTTCGCTAACACTGTTCTTGTTGAATTTGCAATGTGATATTTGGAAGCCCATGGAGGGCTATGGTGAAAAAGGAAATATCTTCTGTTAAAAACTCGGAAAAAGCTCTCTGATTACAGCTTTCCCCTCAAGAAGCCTTTCTCTAATACTGTTCTTGTGGAAATTGCAAAGTGATATTTGAAAGCTCATAGACGTCTATGGTGAAAAATGAAACATCTTCAGTAAAACCTGGAAAGAAGCTTCCTGAGAAACTGCTTTGTGTTCTGTTAATTCATCTCACAGTGTTACAGCTTTCCCCTCAAGAAGCCTTTCGCTAATACTGTTCTTGTGGAATTTGCAAAGTGATATTTGGAAGGCCATAGAGGTCTATGGTGAAAAAGGAAATATCTTCAGTTAAAAATTGAAAAGAAGCTTTCTGAGAAACTGCTTTGTGTTCTGTAAATTCATCTCTCAGGGTTACAGCTTTCCCCTCAGGAAGCCTTTTGCTAAGACTGTTCTTGTGGAATTTGCAATGTGATATTTGGAAGATCATAGAGGGCTATGGTGAAAAAGGAAATATCTTCCGTTAAAAACAGGAAAGAGGCTTTCTGACCAACTGCTTTCTGTTCTGATAATTAAACTCACAGAGTTACAGCTTTCCCCCCAAAAGAAGCCTTTCGCTTAGACTGTTTTTGCGGAAATTGGAAAGTGATACTTAGAATCCCATAGAGGGCTATGGTGAAAAAGGAAATATCCTAAGATAATACTGAAAAGAAGCTTTATGAAAAACTACATTGTGTTCTGTTAGTTCATCTCACAGACTTACAGCTTTCCCCTCAAGAAGCCTCTCTCTAACACTGTCCTCGTGGAATTTGCAAAGTGATATTTGGAAGCCCGTAGAGGGCTACGGTTAAAAAGGAAACATCTTCCGTTAAAAACTGGAAAGAAGCTTTCTGAGAAACTGCTTTGTGTTCTGTTAATTCATCTCACACAGTTACAGCTTTCCCCTCAAGAAGCCTTTGGCTGAGACTGTTCTTGTGGAATTTGCAAAGTGATATTTGGAGGCCCATAGAGGGTATGGTGAAAAAGGAAATAACTTCCGATAAAAAGTGAAAAGAGGCTTTCTGAGAAACTACTTTGTGTTCTGTGAACTCATCTCACAGAGTTACAGCTTTCCCCTCAGGTAGCCGTTCGCTAAGTCTGTTCTTGTGGAGTTTGCAAAGTGATATTTGGAAGCCCATAGAGGGCTATGGTGAAAAGGAAATATCTTCCGTTATAAACTGGAAAGAGGCTTTCTGAGAAACTGCTCTGTGTTCTGTTAATTCGTCTCACACAGTTACAGCTTTCCCCTCAAGAAGCCTTTCGCTAAGGCTCTTATTGTGGGATTTGCAAAGTGATATTTGGAAGCCCCTAGAGGGCTATGGTGAAAAAGGAAATATCTTCCGTTAAAAACTGGAAAGAGGCATTGTGAGAAACTCCTTTGTGTTCTCTTAATTCAACTCACAGAGTTACACCTTTCCCCTCAAGAAGCCTTTCCTTAAGACAGTTTTTGTGGAAATTGGAAATGGATACTTAGAAGCCCATAGAGGGCTATGGTGAAAAAAGAAATATCCTAAGACAAAAACTGAAAAGAATCTTTCTTAGATAGTACTTTGTGCTCTGTTAATTCATGTCACAGAGTTAGAGCTTTCCCCTACAGAAGCCTTTCACTAAGACTGTTCTTGTGGAATCTGCAAAGTGATATTTGGAAGACCATAGAGGGCACCGGTGAAAAAGGAAATATCCTAAGAAAAAAACTGAAAAGAAGCTTTCTGAAAAACTACATTGTGTTCTGTTAATTCATTTCACAGAGTTACAGCTTTCCCCTCAAGAAGCCTTTCACTAAGACTGTTCTTGTAGAACTTGCAAAGTGGTATTTGGAAGCCCATAGGGAGCTATGGTGAAAAAGGATATAACTTCCGATAAAACCTGGAAAGAGGCTTTCTGAGAAGCTGGTTTGTGTTCTGTTAATTCATCTCACAGACTTACAGCTTTCCCCTCCAGAAGCCTTTCGCTAAGACTGTTCTTGTGGAATTTGCAAACTGATATTTGGAAGTCCATAGAGGTCTATGGTGCAAAAGGAAATATCCTAAGATAAAAACTGAAAAGTAGCTTTCTGAGAAACTGCTTTGTGTTCTGTTAACTCATTTCACAGAGTTACAGCTTTCCCCTCAAGAGGCCTTTTGTTAAGCCTTTTCTTGTGGAAATTCCAAAGTGATATTTTGAAGCATATGGAGGGCTATGGTGAAAAAGGAAACATCTTCCGTTAAAAACTGGAAAGAAGCTTTCTGAGAAACTATTTTGTGTTCTGTTAATTCATCGCACAGAGTTACAGCTTTCTCCTCAAGAACCCTTTCATTAAGCCTGTTCTTGTGGAATTTGCAAAGTGATATTTGGAAGCCCATAGAGGTCTAGGGTGAAAAAAGAAATATCTTCCGTCAAACACTGGAAAGAAGCTATCTGAGAAACTGTTAGTGTTCTGTTAATTCATCTCACAGAGTTACAGCTTTCCCCTCAGGAAGCCTTTCGCTAAGACTGTTCTTGTGGATTTGCAAAGTGATATTTGAAAGCCCATAGTGGTCTCTGGTGAAAAAGGAAATATCATGAGATAAAAACTGAAAAGAAACTTTCTGAGAAAATGCTTTGTGTTCTTTTAATGCATCTCACTGAGTTACCGCCTTCCCCTCAGGAAGCCTTTCGCTAAGACTGTTCATGTGTAATTTGGAAAGTGATATTTAGAAGCACAAAAAGGGCTATGGTGAAAAAGAAAATAACTTCCGATAAAAACTGGAAAGAGTCTTTCTGAGAAACTGCTTTGTGTTCTGTTAATTCATCTCACAGAATTACAGCTTTCCCCTCAAGAAGCCTTTTGCTACGACTGTTCATGTGGAATTTGCCAAGTGATATTTGGAATCCCATAGACGTCTATGGTGCAAAAGCAAATATCCTAAGATAAAAAATGAAAAGAAGATTTCTGAGAAACTGCTTTGAGTTTTGTTAATTCACTTCAACGAGTTACAGCTTTCCGCTCAAGAAACCATTTGTTAAGCCTGTTATTGTGGAATTTCCAAAGTGATGTTTACAAGCATATAGAGGGCTATGGTGAAAAAGGAAATATCTTCCGTTAAATACTGGAAAGAAGGTTTCTGAGAAACTGATTTGTGTTCTGTTAATTCATGTTACAGAGTTACAGCTTTCCCCTCAAGAAGCTTTTTGCTAAGGCTGTTCTTGTGGAATTTGCAAAGTTTTATTTTTAAGCCCATAGAGGGCTATGGTGAAAAAGGAAGTATCCTACAATAAAAACCGAAAAGAAGCGTTCTGAGAAACTGCATTGTGTTCTATTAATTCATCGCATGGAGTTGTAGCATTCCCCTCAAGAAGCCGATCACTAAGACTGTTCTTGTGGAATTTGCAAGGTGATATCTGGAAGCCCATAGAAGGCTTTGGTGAGAAAGGGAATATCTTCCGTTAAAAACTGGAAAGAGACTTTCTAGGAAACTGCTTTGTGTTCTGTTAATTCATCTCACAGAGTTACAGCTTTCCCCTCAAGAAGCCTTTCGCAAAGACTGTTTTGTGGAATTTGCAAAGTGATATTTGGAAGCCCATGGAGGGCTATGGTGAAAAAGGAAATATCTACTGTTAAAAACTCGAAAAAAGCTTTCGGATTACAGCTTTCCCCTCAAGAAGCCTTTCGCTAAGACTGTTCTTATGGAAATTGCAAAGTGATATTTGAAAGCTCATAGACGTCTACGGTGAAAATGAATCATCTTCAGTAAAAACTGGAAAGAAGCTTCCTGAGAAACTGCTTTGTGTTCTGTTACTTCATCTCACAGAGTTACAGCTTTCCCCTCAAGAAGCCTTTCGCTAAGACTGTTATTGTGGGATTTGGAAAGTGATAATTAGAAGACCATAGAGCGCTATGGTGAAAAAGGAAATATCTTCCATTAAAAACTGGAAGGAAGCTTTCTGAGAAACTGCTTTGTGTTCTGTTAATTCATCTCACAGAAGTACAGATTTCCCCTCAAGAAGCCTTTCGCTAAGACTGTTCTTGTGGAATTTGCAACGTGATATTTGGAAGCCCGTAGAGTGCTATGGTGAAAAAGGAAATATCTTCCGTTAAAAACTGGAAAGAAGCTTTATGAGAAACTGCTTTGTGTTCTGTTAATTCCTCTCACAGAGTTACAGCTTTCCCCTCAAGAAGCCTTTCGCTAAGACTGTTTTGTGGAATTTGCAAAGTGATATTTGGAAGCCCATAGAGGTCTATGGTGCAAAAGGAAATATCCTAAGATAAAAACTGAAAAGAAGCTTTCTCGGAAACTTCTTTGTGTTCTGTTGATTCATTTCACAGAGTTACAGCTTTCCCCTCAAGAAGCCTTTCGCTAAGACTGTTCTTGTGGGATTTGGAAAGTGATATTTAGAAGACCATAGAGCGCTATGGTGAAAAAGGAAATATCTTCCGTTAAAAACTGGAAGGAAGCTTTCTGAGAAACTGCTTTGTGTTCTGTTAATTCATCTCACGGAAGTACAGATTTCCCCTCAAGAAGCCTTTCGCTAAGACTGTTCTTGTGGAATTTGCAACGTGATATTTGGAAGCCCGTAGAGTGCTATGGTGAAAAAGGAAATATCTTCCGTTAAAAACTGGAAAGAAGCTTTATGAGAAACTGCTTTGTGTTCTGTTAATTCCTCTCACAGAGTTACAGCTTTCCCCTCAAGAAGCCTTTCGCTAAGACTGTTTTGTGGAATTTGCAAAGTGATATTTGGAAGCCCATAGAGGTCTATGGTGCAAAAGGAAATATCCTAAGATAAAAACTGAAAAGAAGCTTTCTCGGAAACTTCTTTGTGTTCCGTTGATTCATTTCACAGAGTTACAGCTTTCCCCTCAAGAAGTCTTTTGCTACGTCTGTTCTTGTGGAATTTGTAAAGTGATATTTGGAAGCCCGTAGAGGCCTTTGGTGAAAAAGGAATCATCTTCCGTTAAAAACTGGAAAGAAGCTTTCTGAGAATCTGCTTTGTGTCCTGTTAATTCATTTCACAGAGTTACCGCTTTCCCCTCAAGAAGCCTTTCGCCAAGAATGTTTTGTGGAATTTGTAAGGTGATATTTGGAAGCCCATAGAGGGCTATGGTGAAAAAGGAAATATCTTCAGTTAAAAACTGGAAAGAAGCTTTATGAGAAATTGCTTTGTGTTCTGTTTATTCATCTCACAGAGTTACAGCTTTCCACTCAAGAAGCCTTTCACTAAGACTGTTCTTCTGGAATTTGGAAAGTGATATTTAGAAGCCCATAGAGGGCTAGGGTGAAAAAGGAAATATCCTGAGATAAAAACTGAAAAGAAGCTTTCTGAGAAACTGCTTTGTGTTCTGTTAATTCATCTCGCAGATTTACAGCTTTCCCCTCAAGAAGTCTTTCGCTAACACTGTTCTTGTTGAATTTGCAATGTGATATTTGGAAGCCCATGGAGGGCTATGGTGAAAAAGGAAATATCTTCTGTTAAAAACTCGGAAAAAGCTCTCTGATTACAGCTTTCCCCTCAAGAAGCCTTTCTCTAATACTGTTCTTGTGGAAATTGCAAAGTGATATTTGAAAGCTCATAGACGTCTATGGTGAAAAATGAAACATCTTCAGTAAAACCTGGAAAGAAGCTTCCTGAGAAACTGCTTTGTGTTCTGTTAATTCATCTCACAGTGTTACAGCTTTCCCCTCAAGAAGCCTTTCGCTAATACTGTTCTTGTGGAATTTGCAAAGTGATATTTGGAAGGCCATAGAGGTCTATGGTGAAAAAGGAAATATCTTCAGTTAAAAATTGAAAAGAAGCTTTCTGAGAAACTGCTTTGTGTTCTGTAAATTCATCTCTCAGGGTTACAGCTTTCCCCTCAGGAAGCCTTTCGCTAAGACTGTTCTTGTGGAATTTGCAATGTGATATTTGGAAGATCATAGAGGGCTATGGTGAAAAAGGAAATATCTTCCGTTAAAAACAGGAAAGAGGCTTTCTGACCAACTGCTTTCTGTTCTGATAATTAAACTCACAGAGTTACAGCTTTCCCCCCAAAAGAAGCCTTTCGCTTAGACTGTTTTTGTGGAAATTGGAAAGTGATACTTAGAATCCCATAGAGGGCTATGGTGAAAAAGGAAATATCCTAAGATAATACTGAAAAGAAGCTTTATGAAAAACTACATTGTGTTCTGTTAGTTCATCTCACAGACTTACAGCTTTCCCCTCAAGAAGCCTCTCTCTAACACTGTCCTCGTGGAATTTGCAAAGTGATATTTGGAAGCCCGTAGAGGGCTACGGTTAAAAAGGAAACATCTTCCGTTATAAACTGGAAAGAAGCTTTCTGAGAAACTGCTTTGTGTTCTGTTAATTCATCTCACACAGTTACAGCTTTCCCCTCAAGAAGCCTTTGGCTGAGACTGTTCTTGTGGAATTTGCAAAGTGATATTTGGAGGCCCATAGAGGGTATGGTGAAAAAGGAAATAACTTCCGATAAAAAGTGAAAAGAGGCTTTCTGAGAAACTACTTTGTGTTCTGTGAACTCATCTCACAGAGTTACAGCTTTCCCCTCAGGTAGCCGTTCGCTAAGTCTGTTCTTGTGGAGTTTGCAAAGTGATATTTGGAAGCCCATAGAGGGCTATGGTGAAAAGGAAATATCTTCCGTTACAAACTGGAAAGAGGCTTTCTGAGAAACTGCTCTGTGTTCTGTTAATTCGTCTCACACAGTTACAGCTTTCCCCTCAAGAAGCCTTTCGCTAAGGCTCTTATTGTGGGATTTGCAAAGTGATATTTGGAAGCCCCTAGAGGGCTATGGTGAAAAAGGAAATATCTTCCGTTAAAAACTGGAAAGAGGCATTGTGAGAAACTCCTTTGTGTTCTCTTAATTCAACTCACAGAGTTACACCTTTCCCCTCAAGAAGCCTTTCCTTAAGACAGTTTTTGTGGAAATTGGAAATGGATACTTAGAAGCCCATAGAGGGCTATGGTGAAAAAAGAAATATCCTAAGACAAAAACTGAAAAGAATCTTTCTTAGATAGTACTTTGTGCTCTGTTAATTCATGTCACAGAGTTAGAGCTTTCCCCTACAGAAGCCTTTCACTAAGACTGTTCTTGTGGAATCTGCAAAGTGATATTTGGAAGACCATAGAGGGCAACGGTGAAAAAGGAAATATCCTAAGAAAAAAACTGAAAAGAAGCTTTCTGAAAAACTACATTGTGTTCTGTTAATTCATTTCACAGAGTTACAGCTTTCCCCTCAAGAAGCCTTTCACTAAGACTGTTCTTGTAGAACTTGCAAAGTGGTATTTGGAAGCCCATAGGGAGCTATGGTGAAAAAGGATATAACTTCCGATAAAACCAGGAAAGAGGCTTTCTGAGAAGCTGGTTTGTGTTCTGTTAATTCATCTCACAGACTTACAGCTTTCCCCTCCAGAAGCCTTTCGCTAAGACTGTTCTTGTGGAATTTGCAAACTGATATTTGGAAGTCCATAGAGGTCTATGGTGCAAAAGGAAATATCCTAAGATAAAAACTGAAAAGTAGCTTTCTGAGAAACTGCTTTGTGTTCTGTTAACTCATTTCACAGAGTTACAGCTTTCCCCTCAAGAGGCCTTTTGTTAAGCCTTTTCTTGTGGAAATTCCAAAGTGATATTTTGAAGCATATGGAGGGCTATGGTGAAAAAGGAAACATCTTCCGTTAAAAACTGGAAAGAAGCTTTCTGAGAAACTATTTTGTGTTCTGTTAATTCATCGCACAGAGTTACAGCTTTCTCCTCAAGAACCCTTTCGTTAAGCCTGTTCTTGTGGAATTTGCAAAGTGATATTTGGAAGCCCATAGAGGTCTAGGGTGAAAAAAGAAATATCTTCCGTCAAACACTGGAAAGAAGCTATCTGAGAAACTGTTAGTGTTCTGTTAATTCATCTCACAGAGTTACAGCTTTCCCCTCAGGAAGCCTTTCGCTAAGACTGTTCTTGTGGATTTGCAAAGTGATATTTGAAAGCCCATAGTGGTCTCTGGTGAAAAAGGAAATATCATGAGATAAAAACTGAAAAGAAACTTTCTGAGAAAATGCTTTGTGTTCTTTTAATGCATCTCACTGAGTTACCGCCTTCCCCTCAGGAAGCCTTTCGCTAAGACTGTTCATGTGTAATTTGGAAAGTGATATTTAGAAGCACAAAAAGGGCTATGGTGAAAAAGAAAATAACTTCCGATAAAAACTGGAAAGAGTCTTTCTGAGAAACTGCTTTGTGTTCTGTTAATTCATCTCACAGAATTACAGCTTTCCCCTCAAGAAGCCTTTTGCTACGACTGTTCATGTGGAATTTGCCAAGTGATATTTGGAATCCCATAGACGTCTATGGTGCAAAAGCAAATATCCTAAGATAAAAAATGAAAAGAAGATTTCTGAGAAACTGCTTTGAGTTTTGTTAATTCACTTCAACGAGTTACAGCTTTCCGCTCAAGAAACCATTTGTTAAGCCTGTTATTGTGGAATTTCCAAAGTGATGTTTACAAGCATATAGAGGGCTATGGTGAAAAAGGAAATATCTTCCGTTAAATACTGGAAAGAAGGTTTCTGAGAAACTGATTTGTGTTCTGTTAATTCATGTTACAGAGTTACAGCTTTCCCCTCAAGAAGCTTTTTGCTAAGGCTGTTCTTGTGGAATTTGCAAAGTTTTATTTTTAAGCCCAGAGAGGGCTATGGTGAAAAAGGAAGTATCCTACAATAAAAACCGAAAAGAAGCGTTCTGAGAAACTGCATTGTGTTCTATTAATTCATCGCACGGAGTTGTAGCATTCCCCTCAAGAAGCCGATCACTAAGACTGTTCTTGTGGAATTTGCAAGGTGATATCTGGAAGCCCATAGAAGGCTTTGGTGAGAAAGGGAATATCTTCCGTTAAAAACTGGAAAGAGACTTTCTAGGAAACTGCTTTGTGTTCTGTTAATTCATCTCACAGAGTTACAGCTTTCCCCTCAAGAAGCCTTTCGCAAAGACTGTTTTGTGGAATTTGCAAAGTGATATTTGGAAGCCCATGGAGGGCTATGGTGAAAAAGGAAATATCTACTGTTAAAAACTCGAAAAAAGCTTTCGGATTACAGCTTTCCCCTCAAGAAGCCTTTCGCTAAGACTGTTCTTATGGAAATTGCAAAGTGATATTTGAAAGCTCATAGACGTCTACGGTGAAAATGAATCATCTTCAGTAAAAACTGGAAAGAAGCTTCCTGAGAAACTGCTTTGTGTTCTGTTACTTCATCTCACAGAGTTACAGCTTTCCCCTCAAGAAGCCTTTCGCTAAGACTGTTATTGTGGGATTTGGAAAGTGATAATTAGAAGACCATAGAGCGCTATGGTGAAAAAGGAAATATCTTCCATTAAAAACTGGAAGGAAGCTTTCTGAGAAACTGCTTTGTGTTCTGTTAATTCATCTCACAGAAGTACAGATTTCCCCTCAAGAAGCCTTTCGCTAAGACTGTTCTTGTGGAATTTGCAACGTGATATTTGGAAGCCCGTAGAGTGCTATGGTGAAAAAGGAAATATCTTCCGTTAAAAACTGGAAAGAAGCTTTATGAGAAACTGCTTTGTGTTCTGTTAATTCCTCTCACAGAGTTACAGCTTTCCCCTCAAGAAGCCTTTCGCTAAGACTGTTTTGTGGAATTTGCAAAGTGATATTTGGAAGCCCATAGAGGTCTATGGTGCAAAAGGAAATATCCTAAGATAAAAACTGAAAAGAAGCTTTCTCGGAAACTTCTTTGTGTTCTGTTGATTCATTTCACAGAGTTACAGCTTTCCCCTCAAGAAGCCTTTCGCTAAGACTGTTCTTGTGGGATTTGGAAAGTGATATTTAGAAGACCATAGAGCGCTATGGTGAAAAAGGAAATATCTTCCGTTAAAAACTGGAAGGAAGCTTTCTGAGAAACTGCTTTGTGTTCTGTTAATTCATCTCACAGAAGTACAGATTTCCCCTCAAGAAGCCTTTCGCTAAGACTGTTCTTGTGGAATTTGCAACGTGATATTTGGAAGCCCGTAGAGTGCTATGGTGAAAAAGGAAATATCTTCCGTTAAAAACTGGAAAGAAGCTTTATGAGAAACTGCTTTGTGTTCTGTTAATTCCTCTCACAGAGTTACAGCTTTCCCCTCAAGAAGCCTTTCGCTAAGACTGTTTTGTGGAATTTGCAAAGTGATATTTGGAAGCCCATAGAGGTCTATGGTGCAAAAGGAAATATCCTAAGATAAAAACTGAAAAGAAGCTTTCTCGGAAACTTCTTTGTGTTCCGTTGATTCATTTCACAGAGTTACAGCTTTCCCCTCAAGAAGTCTTTTGCTACGTCTGTTCTTGTGGAATTTGTAAAGTGATATTTGGAAGCCCGTAGAGGCCTTTGGTGAAAAAGGAAACATCTTCCGTTAAAAACTGGAAAGAAGCTTTCTGAGAATCTGCTTTGTGTCCTGTTAATTCATTTCACAGAGTTACCGCTTTCCCCTCAAGAAGCCTTTCGCCAAGAATGTTTTGTGGAATTTGTAAGGTGATATTTGGAAGCCCATAGAGGGCTATGGTGAAAAAGGAAATATCTTCAGTTAAAAACTGGAAAGAAGCTTTATGAGAAATTGCTTTGTGTTCTGTTTATTCATCTCACAGAGTTACAGCTTTCCACTCAAGAAGCCTTTCACTAAGACTGTTCTTCTGGAATTTGGAAAGTGATATTTAGAAGCCCATAGAGGGCTAGGGTGAAAAAGGAAATATCCTGAGATAAAAACTGAAAAGAAGCTTTCTGAGAAACTGCTTTGTGTTCTGTTAATTCATCTCGCAGATTTACAGCTTTCCCCTCAAGAAGTCTTTCGCTAACACTGTTCTTGTTGAATTTGCAATGTGATATTTGGAAGCCCATGGAGGGCTATGGTGAAAAAGGAAATATCTTCTGTTAAAAACTCGGAAAAAGCTCTCTGATTACAGCTTTCCCCTCAAGAAGCCTTTCTCTAATACTGTTCTTGTGGAAATTGCAAAGTGATATTTGAAAGCTCATAGACGTCTATGGTGAAAAATGAAACATCTTCAGTAAAACCTGGAAAGAAGCTTCCTGAGAAACTGCTTTGTGTTCTGTTAATTCATCTCACAGTGTTACAGCTTTCCCCTCAAGAAGCCTTTCGCTAATACTGTTCTTGTGGAATTTGCAAAGTGATATTTGGAAGGCCATAGAGGTCTATGGTGAAAAAGGAAATATCTTCAGTTAAAAATTGAAAAGAAGCTTTCTGAGAAACTGCTTTGTGTTCTGTAAATTCATCTCTCAGGGTTACAGCTTTCCCCTCAGGAAGCCTTTCGCTAAGACTGTTCTTGTGGAATTTGCAATGTGGTATTTGGAAGATCATAGAGGGCTATGGTGAAAAAGGAAATATCTTCCGTTAAAAACTGGAAAGAGGCTTTCTGACCAACTGCTTTCTGTTCTGATAATTAAACTCACAGAGTTACAGCTTTCCCCCCAAAAGAAGCCTTTCGCTTAGACTGTTTTTGTGGAAATTGGAAAGTGATACTTAGAATCCCATAGAGGGCTATGGTGAAAAAGGAAATATCCTAAGATAATACTGAAAAGAAGCTTTATGAAAAACTACATTGTGTTCTGTTAGTTCATCTCACAGACTTACAGCTTTCCCCTCAAGAAGCCTCTCTCTAACACTGTCCTCGTGGAATTTGCAAAGTGATATTTGGAAGCCCGTAGAGGGCTACGGTTAAAAAGGAAACATCTTCCGTTAAAAACTGGAAAGAAGCTTTCTGAGAAACTGCTTTGTGTTCTGTTAATTCATCTCACACAGTTACAGCTTTCCCCTCAAGAAGCCTTTGGCTGAGACTGTTCTTGTGGAATTTGCAAAGTGATATTTGGAGGCCCATAGAGGGTATGGTGAAAAAGGAAATAACTTCCGATAAAAAGTGAAAAGAGGCTTTCTGAGAAACTACTTTGTGTTCTGTGAACTCATCTCACAGAGTTACAGCTTTCCCCTCAGGTAGCCGTTCGCTAAGTCTGTTCTTGTGGAGTTTGCAAAGTGATATTTGGAAGCCCATAGAGGGCTATGGTGAAAAGGAAATATCTTCCGTTATAAACTGGAAAGAGGCTTTCTGAGAAACTGCTCTGTGTTCTGTTAATTCGTCTCACACAGTTACAGCTTTCCCCTCAAGAAGCCTTTCGCTAAGGCTCTTATTGTGGGATTTGCAAAGTGATATTTGGAAGCCCCTAGAGGGCTATGGTGAAAAAGGAAATATCTTCCGTTAAAAACTGGAAAGAGGCATTGTGAGAAACTCCTTTGTGTTCTCTTAATTCAACTCACAGAGTTACACCTTTCCCCTCAAGAAGCCTTTCCTTAAGACAGTTTTTGTGGAAATTGGAAATGGATACTTAGAAGCCCATAGAGGGCTATGGTGAAAAAAGAAATATCCTAAGACAAAAACTGAAAAGAATCTTTCTTAGATAGTACTTTGTGCTCTGTTAATTCATGTCACAGAGTTAGAGCTTTCCCCTACAGAAGCCTTTCACTAAGACTGTTCTTGTGGAATCTGCAAAGTGATATTTGGAAGACCATAGAGGGCAACGGTGAAAAAGGAAATATCCTAAGAAAAAAACTGAAAAGAAGCTTTCTGAAAAACTACATTGTGTTCTGTTAATTCATTTCACAGAGTTACAGCTTTCCCCTCAAGAAGCCTTTCACTAAGACTGTTCTTGTAGAACTTGCAAAGTGGTATTTGGAAGCCCATAGGGAGCTATGGTGAAAAAGGATATAACTTCCGATAAAACCTGGAAAGAGGCTTTCTGAGAAGCTGGTTTGTGTTCTGTTAATTCATCTCACAGACTTACAGCTTTCCCCTCCAGAAGCCTTTCGCTAAGACTGTTCTTGTGGAATTTGCAAACTGATATTTGGAAGTCCATAGAGGTCTATGGTGCAAAAGGAAATATCCTAAGATAAAAACTGAAAAGTAGCTTTCTGAGAAACTGCTTTGTGTTCTGTTAACTCATTTCACAGAGTTACAGCTTTCCCCTCAAGAGGCCTTTTGTTAAGCCTTTTCTTGTGGAAATTCCAAAGTGATATTTTGAAGCATATGGAGGGCTATGGTGAAAAAGGAAACATCTTCCGTTAAAAACTGGAAAGAAGCTTTCTGAGAAACTATTTTGTGTTCTGTTAATTCATCGCACAGAGTTACAGCTTTCTCCTCAAGAACCCTTTCGTTAAGCCTGTTCTTGTGGAATTTGCAAAGTGATATTTGGAAGCCCATAGAGGTCTAGGGTGAAAAAAGAAATATCTTCCGTCAAACACTGGAAAGAAGCTATCTGAGAAACTGTTAGTGTTCTGTTAATTCATCTCACAGAGTTACAGCTTTCCCCTCAGGAAGCCTTTCGCTAAGACTGTTCTTGTGGATTTGCAAAGTGATATTTGAAAGCCCATAGTGGTCTCTGGTGAAAAAGGAAATATCATGAGATAAAAACTGAAAAGAAACTTTCTGAGAAAATGCTTTGTGTTCTTTTAATGCATCTCACTGAGTTACCGCCTTCCCCTCAGGAAGCCTTTCGCTAAGACTGTTCATGTGTAATTTGGAAAGTGATATTTAGAAGCACAAAAAGGGCTATGGTGAAAAAGAAAATAACTTCCGATAAAAACTGGAAAGAGTCTTTCTGAGAAACTGCTTTGTGTTCTGTTAATTCATCTCACAGAATTACAGCTTTCCCCTCAAGAAGCCTTTTGCTACGACTGTTCATGTGGAATTTGCCAAGTGATATTTGGAATCCCATAGACGTCTATGGTGCAAAAGCAAATATCCTAAGATAAAAAATGAAAAGAAGATTTCTGAGAAACTGCTTTGAGTTTTGTTAATTCACTTCAACGAGTTACAGCTTTCCGCTCAAGAAACCATTTGTTAAGCCTGTTATTGTGGAATTTCCAAAGTGATGTTTACAAGCATATAGAGGGCTATGGTGAAAAAGGAAATATCTTCCGTTAAATACTGGAAAGAAGGTTTCTGAGAAACTGATTTGTGTTCTGTTAATTCATGTTACAGAGTTACAGCTTTCCCCTCAAGAAGCTTTTTGCTAAGGCTGTTCTTGTGGAATTTGCAAAGTTTTATTTTTAAGCCCATAGAGGGCTATGGTGAAAAAGGAAGTATCCTACAATAAAAACCGAAAAGAAGCGTTCTGAGAAACTGCATTGTGTTCTATTAATTCATCGCACGGAGTTGTAGCATTCCCCTCAAGAAGCCGATCACTAAGACTGTTCTTGTGGAATTTGCAAGGTGATATCTGGAAGCCCATAGAAGGCTTTGGTGAGAAAGGGAATATCTTCCGTTAAAAACTGGAAAGAGACTTTCTAGGAAACTGCTTTGTGTTCTGTTAATTCATCTCACAGAGTTACAGCTTTCCCCTCAAGAAGCCTTTCACAAAGACTGTTTTGTGGAATTTGCAAAGTGATATTTGGAAGCCCATGGAGGGCTATGGTGAAAAAGGAAATATCTACTGTTAAAAACTCGAAAAAAGCTTTCGGATTACAGCTTTCCCCTCAAGAAGCCTTTCGCTAAGACTGTTCTTATGGAAATTGCAAAGTGATATTTGAAAGCTCATAGACGTCTACGGTGAAAATGAATCATCTTCAGTAAAAACTGGAAAGAAGCTTCCTGAGAAACTGCTTTGTGTTCTGTTACTTCATCTCACAGAGTTACAGCTTTCCCCTCAAGAAGCCTTTCGCTAAGACTGTTCTTGTGGGATTTGGAAAGTGATAATTAGAAGACCATAGAGCGCTATGGTGAAAAAGGAAATATCTTCCATTAAAAACTGGAAGGAAGCTTTCTGAGAAACTGCTTTGTGTTCTGTTAATTCATCTCACAGAAGTACAGATTTCCCCTCAAGAAGCCTTTCGCTAAGACTGTTCTTGTGGAATTTGCAACGTGATATTTGGAAGCCAGTAGAGTGCTATGGTGAAAAAGGAAATATCTTCCGTTAAAAACTGGAAAGAAGCTTTATGAGAAACTGCTTTGTGTTCTGTTAATTCCTCTCACAGAGTTACAGCTTTCCCCTCAAGAAGCCTTTCGCTAAGACTGTTTTGTGGAATTTGCAAAGTGATATTTGGAAGCCCATAGAGGTCTATGGTGCAAAAGGAAATATCCTAAGATAAAAACTGAAAAGAAGCTTTCTCGGAAACTTCTTTGTGTTCTGTTGATTCATTTCACAGAGTTACAGCTTTCCCCTCAAGAAGCCTTTCGCTAAGACTGTTCTTGTGGGATTTGGAAAGTGATATTTAGAAGACCATAGAGCGCTATGGTGAAAAAGGAAATATCTTCCGTTAAAAACTGGAAGGAAGCTTTCTGAGAAACTGCTTTGTGTTCTGTTAATTCATCTCACGGAAGTACAGATTTCCCCTCAAGAAGCCTTTCGCTAAGACTGTTCTTGTGGAATTTGCAACGTGATATTTGGAAGCCCATAGAGTGCTATGGTGAAAAAGGAAATATCTTCCGTTAAAAACTGGAAAGAAGCTTTATGAGAAACTGCTTTGTGTTCTGTTAATTCCTCTCACAGAGTTACAGCTTTCCCCTCAAGAAGCCTTTCGCTAAGACTGTTTTGTGGAATTTGCAAAGTGATATTTGGAAGCCCATAGAGGTCTATGGTGCAAAAGGAAATATCCTAAGATAAAAACTGAAAAGAAGCTTTCTCGGAAACTTCTTTGTGTTCCGTTGATTCATTTCACAGAGTTACAGCTTTCCCCTCAAGAAGTCTTTTGCTACGTCTGTTCTTGTGGAATTTGTAAAGTGATATTTGGAAGCCCGTAGAGGCCTTTGGTGAAAAAGGAATCATCTTCCGTTAAAAACTGGAAAGAAGCTTTCTGAGAATCTGCTTTGTGTCCTGTTAATTCATTTCACAGAGTTACCGCTTTCCCCTCAAGAAGCCTTTCGCCAAGAATGTTTTGTGGAATTTGTAAGGTGATATTTGGAAGCCCATAGAGGGCTATGGTGAAAAAGGAAATATCTTCAGTTAAAAACTGGAAAGAAGCTTTATGAGAAATTGCTTTGTGTTCTGTTTATTCATCTCACAGAGTTACAGCTTTCCACTCAAGAAGCCTTTCACTAAGACTGTTCTTCTGGAATTTGGAAAGTGATATTTAGAAGCCCATAGAGGGCTAGGGTGAAAAAGGAAATATCCCGAGATAAAAACTGAAAAGAAGCTTTCTGAGAAACTGCTTTGTGTTCTGTTAATTCATCTCGCAGATTTACAGCTTTCCCCTCAAGAAGTCTTTCGCTAACACTGTTCTTGTTGAATTTGCAATGTGATATTTGGAAGCCCATGGAGGGCTATGGTGAAAAAGGAAATATCTTCTGTTAAAAACTCGGAAAAAGCTCTCTGATTACAGCTTTCCCCTCAAGAAGCCTTTCTCTAATACTGTTCTTGTGGAAATTGCAAAGTGATATTTGAAAGCTCATAGACGTCTATGGTGAAAAATGAAACATCTTCAGTAAAACCTGGAAAGAAGCTTCCTGAGAAACTGCTTTGTGTTCTGTTAATTCATCTCACAGTGTTACAGCTTTCCCCTCAAGAAGCCTTTCGCTAATACTGTTCTTGTGGAATTTGCAAAGTGATATTTGGAAGGCCATAGAGGTCTATGGTGAAAAAGGAAATATCTTCAGTTAAAAATTGAAAAGAAGCTTTCTGAGAAACTGCTTTGTGTTCTGTAAATTCATCTCTCAGGGTTACAGCTTTCCCCTCAGGAAGCCTTTCGCTAAGACTGTTCTTGTGGAATTTGCAATGTGGTATTTGGAAGATCATAGAGGGCTATGGTGAAAAAGGAAATATCTTCCGTTAAAAACTGGAAAGAGGCTTTCTGACCAACTGCTTTCTGTTCTGATAATTAAACTCACAGAGTTACAGCTTTCCCCCAAAAAGAAGCCTTTCGCTTAGACTGTTTTTGTGGAAATTGGAAAGTGATACTTAGAATCCCATAGAGGGCTATGGTGAAAAAGGAAATATCCTAAGATAATACTGAAAAGAAGCTTTATGAAAAACTACATTGTGTTCTGTTAGTTCATCTCACAGACTTACAGCTTTCCCCTCAAGAAGCCTCTCTCTAACACTGTCCTCGTGGAATTTGCAAAGTGATATTTGGAAGCCCGTAGAGGGCTACGGTTAAAAAGGAAACATCTTCCGTTAAAAACTGGAAAGAAGCTTTCTGAGAAACTGCTTTGTGTTCTGTTAATTCATCTCACACAGTTACAGCTTTCCCCTCAAGAAGCCTTTGGCTGAGACTGTTCTTGTGGAATTTGCAAAGTGATATTTGGAGGCCCATAGAGGGTATGGTGAAAAAGGAAATAACTTCCGATAAAAAGTGAAAAGAGGCTTTCTGAGAAACTACTTTGTGTTCTGTGAACTCATCTCACAGAGTTACAGCTTTCCCCTCAGGTAGCCGTTCGCTAAGTCTGTTCTTGTGGAGTTTGCAAAGTGATATTTGGAAGCCCATAGAGGGCTATGGTGAAAAGGAAATATCTTCCGTTATAAACTGGAAAGAGGCTTTCTGAGAAACTGCTCTGTGTTCTGTTAATTCGTCTCACACAGTTACAGCTTTCCCCTCAAGAAGCCTTTCGCTAAGGCTCTTATTGTGGGATTTGCAAAGTGATATTTGGAAGCCCCTAGAGGGCTATGGTGAAAAAGGAAATATCTTCCGTTAAAAACTGGAAAGAGGCATTGTGAGAAACTCCTTTGTGTTCTCTTAATTCAACTCACAGAGTTACACCTTTCCCCTCAAGAAGCCTTTCCTTAAGACAGTTTTTGTGGAAATTGGAAATGGATACTTAGAAGCCCATAGAGGGCTATGGTGAAAAAAGAAATATCCTAAGACAAAAACTGAAAAGAATCTTTCTTAGATAGTACTTTGTGCTCTGTTAATTCATGTCACAGAGTTAGAGCTTTCCCCTACAGAAGCCTTTCACTAAGACTGTTCTTGTGGAATCTGCAAAGTGATATTTGGAAGACCATAGAGGGCAACGGTGAAAAAGGAAATATCCTAAGAAAAAAACTGAAAAGAAGCTTTCTGAAAAACTACATTGTGTTCTGTTAATTCATTTCACAGAGTTACAGCTTTCCCCTCAAGAAGCCTTTCACTAAGACTGTTCTTGTAGAACTTGCAAAGTGGTATTTGGAAGCCCATAGGGAGCTATGGTGAAAAAGGATATAACTTCCGATAAAACCAGGAAAGAGGCTTTCTGAGAAGCTGGTTTGTGTTCTGTTAATTCATCTCACAGACTTACAGCTTTCCCCTCCAGAAGCCTTTCGCTAAGACTGTTCTTGTGGAATTTGCAAACTGATATTTGGAAGTCCATAGAGGTCTATGGTGCAAAAGGAAATATCCTAAGATAAAAACTGAAAAGTAGCTTTCTGAGAAACTGCTTTGTGTTCTGTTAACTCATTTCACAGAGTTACAGCTTTCCCCTCAAGAGGCCTTTTGTTAAGCCTTTTCTTGTGGAAATTCCAAAGTGATATTTTGAAGCATATGGAGGGCTATGGTGAAAAAGGAAACATCTTCCGTTAAAAACTGGAAAGAAGCTTTCTGAGAAACTATTTTGTGTTCTGTTAATTCATCGCACAGAGTTACAGCTTTCTCCTCAAGAACCCTTTCGTTAAGCCTGTTCTTGTGGAATTTGCAAAGTGATATTTGGAAGCCCATAGAGGTCTAGGGTGAAAAAAGAAATATCTTCCGTCAAACACTGGAAAGAAGCTATCTGAGAAACTGTTAGTGTTCTGTTAATTCATCTCACAGAGTTACAGCTTTCCCCTCAGGAAGCCTTTCGCTAAGACTGTTCTTGTGGATTTGCAAAGTGATATTTGAAAGCCCATAGTGGTCTCTGGTGAAAAAGGAAATATCATGAGATAAAAACTGAAAAGAAACTTTCTGAGAAAATGCTTTGTGTTCTTTTAATGCATCTCACTGAGTTACCGCCTTCCCCTCAGGAAGCCTTTCGCTAAGACTGTTCATGTGTAATTTGGAAAGTGATATTTAGAAGCACAAAAAGGGCTATGGTGAAAAAGAAAATAACTTCCGATAAAAACTGGAAAGAGTCTTTCTGAGAAACTGCTTTGTGTTCTGTTAATTCATCTCACAGAATTACAGCTTTCCCCTCAAGAAGCCTTTTGCTACGACTGTTCATGTGGAATTTGCCAAGTGATATTTGGAATCCCATAGACGTCTATGGTGCAAAAGCAAATATCCTAAGATAAAAAATGAAAAGAAGATTTCTGAGAAACTGCTTTGAGTTTTGTTAATTCACTTCAACGAGTTACAGCTTTCCGCTCAAGAAACCATTTGTTAAGCCTGTTATTGTGGAATTTCCAAAGTGATGTTTACAAGCATATAGAGGGCTATGGTGAAAAAGGAAATATCTTCCGTTAAATACTGGAAAGAAGGTTTCTGAGAAACTGATTTGTGTTCTGTTAATTCATGTTACAGAGTTACAGCTTTCCCCTCAAGAAGCTTTTTGCTAAGGCTGTTCTTGTGGAATTTGCAAAGTTTTATTTTTAAGCCCAGAGAGGGCTATGGTGAAAAAGGAAGTATCCTACAATAAAAACCGAAAAGAAGCGTTCTGAGAAACTGCATTGTGTTCTATTAATTCATCGCACGGAGTTGTAGCATTCCCCTCAAGAAGCCGATCACTAAGACTGTTCTTGTGGAATTTGCAAGGTGATATCTGGAAGCCCATAGAAGGCTTTGGTGAGAAAGGGAATATCTTCCGTTAAAAACTGGAAAGAGACTTTCTAGGAAACTGCTTTGTGTTCTGTTAATTCATCTCACAGAGTTACAGCTTTCCCCTCAAGAAGCCTTTCACAAAGACTGTTTTGTGGAATTTGCAAAGTGATATTTGGAAGCCCATGGAGGGCTATGGTGAAAAAGGAAATATCTACTGTTAAAAACTCGAAAAAAGCTTTCGGATTACAGCTTTCCCCTCAAGAAGCCTTTCGCTAAGACTGTTCTTATGGAAATTGCAAAGTGATATTTGAAAGCTCATAGACGTCTACGGTGAAAATGAATCATCTTCAGTAAAAACTGGAAAGAAGCTTCCTGAGAAACTGCTTTGTGTTCTGTTACTTCATCTCACAGAGTTACAGCTTTCCCCTCAAGAAGCCTTTCGCTAAGACTGTTCTTGTGGGATTTGGAAAGTGATAATTAGAAGACCATAGAGCGCTATGGTGAAAAAGGAAATATCTTCCATTAAAAACTGGAAGGAAGCTTTCTGAGAAACTGCTTTGTGTTCTGTTAATTCATCTCACAGAAGTACAGATTTCCCCTCAAGAAGCCTTTCGCTAAGACTGTTCTTGTGGAATTTGCAACGTGATATTTGGAAGCCCGTAGAGTGCTATGGTGAAAAAGGAAATATCTTCCGTTAAAAACTGGAAAGAAGCTTTATGAGAAACTGCTTTGTGTTCTGTTAATTCCTCTCACAGAGTTACAGCTTTCCCCTCAAGAAGCCTTTCGCTAAGACTGTTTTGTGGAATTTGCAAAGTGATATTTGGAAGCCCATAGAGGTCTATGGTGCAAAAGGAAATATCCTAAGATAAAAACTGAAAAGAAGCTTTCTCGGAAACTTCTTTGTGTTCTGTTGATTCATTTCACAGAGTTACAGCTTTCCCCTCAAGAAGCCTTTCGCTAAGACTGTTCTTGTGGGATTTGGAAAGTGATATTTAGAAGACCATAGAGCGCTATGGTGAAAAAGGAAATATCTTCCGTTAAAAACTGGAAGGAAGCTTTCTGAGAAACTGCTTTGTGTTCTGTTAATTCATCGCACGGAAGTACAGATTTCCCCTCAAGAAGCCTTTCGCTAAGACTGTTCTTGTGGAATTTGCAACGTGATATTTGGAAGCCCGTAGAGTGCTATGGTGAAAAAGGAAATATCTTCCGTTAAAAACTGGAAAGAAGCTTTATGAGAAACTGCTTTGTGTTCTGTTAATTCCTCTCACAGAGTTACAGCTTTCCCCTCAAGAAGCCTTTCGCTAAGACTGTTTTGTGGAATTTGCAAAGTGATATTTGGAAGCCCATAGAGGTCTATGGTGCAAAAGGAAATATCCTAAGATAAAAACTGAAAAGAAGCTTTCTCGGAAACTTCTTTGTGTTCCGTTGATTCATTTCACAGAGTTACAGCTTTCCCCTCAAGAAGTCTTTTGCTACGTCTGTTCTTGTGGAATTTGTAAAGTGATATTTGGAAGCCCGTAGAGGCCTTTGGTGAAAAAGGAAACATCTTCCGTTAAAAACTGGAAAGAAGCTTTCTGAGAATCTGCTTTGTGTCCTGTTAATTCATTTCACAGAGTTACCGCTTTCCCCTCAAGAAGCCTTTCGCCAAGAATGTTTTGTGGAATTTGTAAGGTGATATTTGGAAGCCCATAGAGGGCTATGGTGAAAAAGGAAATATCTTCAGTTAAAAACTGGAAAGAAGCTTTATGAGAAATTGCTTTGTGTTCTGTTTATTCATCTCACAGAGTTACAGCTTTCCACTCAAGAAGCCTTTCACTAAGACTGTTCTTCTGGAATTTGGAAAGTGATATTTAGAAGCCCATAGAGGGCTAGGGTGAAAAAGGAAATATCCCGAGATAAAAACTGAAAAGAAGCTTTCTGAGAAACTGCTTTGTGTTCTGTTAATTCATCTCGCAGATTTACAGCTTTCCCCTCAAGAAGTCTTTCGCTAACACTGTTCTTGTTGAATTTGCAATGTGATATTTGGAAGCCCATGGAGGGCTATGGTGAAAAAGGAAATATCTTCTGTTAAAAACTCGGAAAAAGCTCTCTGATTACAGCTTTCCCCTCAAGAAGCCTTTCTCTAATACTGTTCTTGTGGAAATTGCAAAGTGATATTTGAAAGCTCATAGACGTCTATGGTGAAAAATGAAACATCTTCAGTAAAACCTGGAAAGAAGCTTCCTGAGAAACTGCTTTGTGTTCTGTTAATTCATCTCACAGTGTTACAGCTTTCCCCTCAAGAAGCCTTTCGCTAATACTGTTCTTGTGGAATTTGCAAAGTGATATTTGGAAGGCCATAGAGGTCTATGGTGAAAAAGGAAATATCTTCAGTTAAAAATTGAAAAGAAGCTTTCTGAGAAACTGCTTTGTGTTCTGTAAGTTCATCTCTCAGGGTTACAGCTTTCCCCTCAGGAAGCCTTTCGCTAAGACTGTTCTTGTGGAATTTGCAATGTGGTATTTGGAAGATCATAGAGGGCTATGGTGAAAAAGGAAATATCTTCCGTTAAAAACAGGAAAGAGGCTTTCTGACCAACTGCTTTCTGTTCTGATAATTAAACTCACAGAGTTACAGCTTTCCCCCCAAAAGAAGCCTTTCGCTTAGACTGTTTTTGTGGAAATTGGAAAGTGATACTTAGAATCCCATAGAGGGCTATGGTGAAAAAGGAAATATCCTAAGATAATACTGAAAAGAAGCTTTATGAAAAACTACATTGTGTTCTGTTAGTTCATCTCACAGACTTACAGCTTTCCCCTCAAGAAGCCTCTCTCTAACACTGTCCTCGTGGAATTTGCAAAGTGATATTTGGAAGCCCGTAGAGGGCTACGGTTAAAAAGGAAACATCTTCCGTTAAAAACTGGAAAGAAGCTTTCTGAGAAACTGCTTTGTGTTCTGTTAATTCATCTCACACAGTTACAGCTTTCCCCTCAAGAAGCCTTTGGCTGAGACTGTTCTTGTGGAATTTGCAAAGTGATATTTGGAGGCCCATAGAGGGTATGGTGAAAAAGGAAATAACTTCCGATAAAAAGTGAAAAGAGGCTTTCTGAGAAACTACTTTGTGTTCTGTGAACTCATCTCACAGAGTTACAGCTTTCCCCTCAGGTAGCCGTTCGCTAAGTCTGTTCTTGTGGAGTTTGCAAAGTGATATTTGGAAGCCCATAGAGGGCTATGGTGAAAAGGAAATATCTTCCGTTACAAACTGGAAAGAGGCTTTCTGAGAAACTGCTCTGTGTTCTGTTAATTCGTCTCACACAGTTACAGCTTTCCCCTCAAGAAGCCTTTCGCTAAGGCTCTTATTGTGGGATTTGCAAAGTGATATTTGGAAGCCCCTAGAGGGCTATGGTGAAAAAGGAAATATCTTCCGTTAAAAACTGGAAAGAGGCATTGTGAGAAACTCCTTTGTGTTCTCTTAATTCAACTCACAGAGTTACACCTTTCCCCTCAAGAAGCCTTTCCTTAAGACAGTTTTTGTGGAAATTGGAAATGGATACTTAGAAGCCCATAGAGGGCTATGGTGAAAAAAGAAATATCCTAAGACAAAAACTGAAAAGAATCTTTCTTAGATAGTACTTTGTGCTCTGTTAATTCATGTCACAGAGTTAGAGCTTTCCCCTACAGAAGCCTTTCACTAAGACTGTTCTTGTGGAATCTGCAAAGTGATATTTGGAAGACCATAGAGGGCAACGGTGAAAAAGGAAATATCCTAAGAAAAAAACTGAAAAGAAGCTTTCTGAAAAACTACATTGTGTTCTGTTAATTCATTTCACAGAGTTACAGCTTTCCCCTCAAGAAGCCTTTCACTAAGACTGTTCTTGTAGAACTTGCAAAGTGGTATTTGGAAGCCCATAGGGAGCTATGGTGAAAAAGGATATAACTTCCGATAAAACCAGGAAAGAGGCTTTCTGAGAAGCTGGTTTGTGTTCTGTTAATTCATCTCACAGACTTACAGCTTTCCCCTCCAGAAGCCTTTCGCTAAGACTGTTCTTGTGGAATTTGCAAACTGATATTTGGAAGTCCATAGAGGTCTATGGTGCAAAAGGAAATATCCTAAGATAAAAACTGAAAAGTAGCTTTCTGAGAAACTGCTTTGTGTTCTGTTAACTCATTTCACAGAGTTACAGCTTTCCCCTCAAGAGGCCTTTTGTTAAGCCTTTTCTTGTGGAAATTCCAAAGTGATATTTTGAAGCATATGGAGGGCTATGGTGAAAAAGGAAACATCTTCCGTTAAAAACTGGAAAGAAGCTTTCTGAGAAACTATTTTGTGTTCTGTTAATTCATCGCACAGAGTTACAGCTTTCTCCTCAAGAACCCTTTCGTTAAGCCTGTTCTTGTGGAATTTGCAAAGTGATATTTGGAAGCCCATAGAGGTCTAGGGTGAAAAAAGAAATATCTTCCGTCAAACACTGGAAAGAAGCTATCTGAGAAACTGTTAGTGTTCTGTTAATTCATCTCACAGAGTTACAGCTTTCCCCTCAGGAAGCCTTTCGCTAAGACTGTTCTTGTGGATTTGCAAAGTGATATTTGAAAGCCCATAGTGGTCTCTGGTGAAAAAGGAAATATCATGAGATAAAAACTGAAAAGAAACTTTCTGAGAAAATGCTTTGTGTTCTTTTAATGCATCTCACTGAGTTACCGCCTTCCCCTCAGGAAGCCTTTCGCTAAGACTGTTCATGTGTAATTTGGAAAGTGATATTTAGAAGCACAAAAAGGGCTATGGTGAAAAAGAAAATAACTTCCGATAAAAACTGGAAAGAGTCTTTCTGAGAAACTGCTTTGTGTTCTGTTAATTCATCTCACAGAATTACAGCTTTCCCCTCAAGAAGCCTTTTGCTACGACTGTTCATGTGGAATTTGCCAAGTGATATTTGGAATCCCATAGACGTCTATGGTGCAAAAGCAAATATCCTAAGATAAAAAATGAAAAGAAGATTTCTGAGAAACTGCTTTGAGTTTTGTTAATTCACTTCAACGAGTTACAGCTTTCCGCTCAAGAAACCATTTGTTAAGCCTGTTATTGTGGAATTTCCAAAGTGATGTTTACAAGCATATAGAGGGCTATGGTGAAAAAGGAAATATCTTCCGTTAAATACTGGAAAGAAGGTTTCTGAGAAACTGATTTGTGTTCTGTTAATTCATGTTACAGAGTTACAGCTTTCCCCTCAAGAAGCTTTTTGCTAAGGCTGTTCTTGTGGAATTTGCAAAGTTTTATTTTTAAGCCCATAGAGGGCTATGGTGAAAAAGGAAGTATCCTACAATAAAAACCGAAAAGAAGCGTTCTGAGAAACTGCATTGTGTTCTATTAATTCATCGCACGGAGTTGTAGCATTCCCCTCAAGAAGCCGATCACTAAGACTGTTCTTGTGGAATTTGCAAGGTGATATCTGGAAGCCCATAGAAGGCTTTGGTGAGAAAGGGAATATCTTCCGTTAAAAACTGGAAAGAGACTTTCTAGGAAACTGCTTTGTGTTCTGTTAATTCATCTCACAGAGTTACAGCTTTCCCCTCAAGAAGCCTTTCGCAAAGACTGTTTTGTGGAATTTGCAAAGTGATATTTGGAAGCCCATGGAGGGCTATGGTGAAAAAGGAAATATCTACTGTTAAAAACTCGAAAAAAGCTTTCGGATTACAGCTTTCCCCTCAAGAAGCCTTTCGCTAAGACTGTTCTTATGGAAATTGCAAAGTGATATTTGAAAGCTCATAGACGTCTACGGTGAAAATGAATCATCTTCAGTAAAAACTGGAAAGAAGCTTCCTGAGAAACTGCTTTGTGTTCTGTTACTTCATCTCACAGAGTTACAGCTTTCCCCTCAAGAAGCCTTTCGCTAAGACTGTTCTTGTGGGATTTGGAAAGTGATATTTAGAAGACCATAGAGCGCTATGGTGAAAAAGGAAATATCTTCCATTAAAAACTGGAAGGAAGCTTTCTGAGAAACTGCTTTGTGTTCTGTTAATTCATCTCACAGAAGTACAGATTTCCCCTCAAGAAGCCTTTCGCTAAGACTGTTCTTGTGGAATTTGCAACGTGATATTTGGAAGCCCGTAGAGTGCTATGGTGAAAAAGGAAATATCTTCCGTTAAAAACTGGAAAGAAGCTTTATGAGAAACTGCTTTGTGTTCTGTTAATTCCTCTCACAGAGTTACAGCTTTCCCCTCAAGAAGCCTTTCGCTAAGACTGTTTTGTGGAATTTGCAAAGTGATATTTGGAAGCCCATAGAGGTCTATGGTGCAAAAGGAAATATCCTAAGATAAAAACTGAAAAGAAGCTTTCTCGGAAACTTCTTTGTGTTCCGTTGATTCATTTCACAGAGTTACAGCTTTCCCCTCAAGAAGTCTTTTGCTACGTCTGTTCTTGTGGAATTTGTAAAGTGATATTTGGAAGCCCGTAGAGGCCTTTGGTGAAAAAGGAAACATCTTCCGTTAAAAACTGGAAAGAAGCTTTCTGAGAATCTGCTTTGTGTCCTGTTAATTCATTTCACAGAGTTACCGCTTTCCCCTCAAGAAGCCTTTCGCCAAGAATGTTTTGTGGAATTTGTAAGGTGATATTTGGAAGCCCATAGAGGGCTATGGTGAAAAAGGAAATATCTTCAGTTAAAAACTGGAAAGAAGCTTTATGAGAAATTGCTTTGTGTTCTGTTTATTCATCTCACAGAGTTACAGCTTTCCACTCAAGAAGCCTTTCACTAAGACTGTTCTTCTGGAATTTGGAAAGTGATATTTAGAAGCCCATAGAGGGCTAGGGTGAAAAAGGAAATATCCTGAGATAAAAACTGAAAAGAAGCTTTCTGAGAAACTGCTTTGTGTTCTGTTAATTCATCTCGCAGATTTACAGCTTTCCCCTCAAGAAGTCTTTCGCTAACACTGTTCTTGTTGAATTTGCAATGTGATATTTGGAAGCCCATGGAGGGCTATGGTGAAAAAGGAAATATCTTCTGTTAAAAACTCGGAAAAAGCTCTCTGATTACAGCTTTCCCCTCAAGAAGCCTTTCTCTAATACTGTTCTTGTGGAAATTGCAAAGTGATATTTGAAAGCTCATAGACGTCTATGGTGAAAAATGAAACATCTTCAGTAAAACCTGGAAAGAAGCTTCCTGAGAAACTGCTTTGTGTTCTGTTAATTCATCTCACAGTGTTACAGCTTTCCCCTCAAGAAGCCTTTCGCTAATACTGTTCTTGTGGAATTTGCAAAGTGATATTTGGAAGGCCATAGAGGTCTATGGTGAAAAAGGAAATATCTTCAGTTAAAAATTGAAAAGAAGCTTTCTGAGAAACTGCTTTGTGTTCTGTAAATTCATCTCTCAGGGTTACAGCTTTCCCCTCAGGAAGCCTTTCGCTAAGACTGTTCTTGTGGAATTTGCAATGTGATATTTGGAAGATCATAGAGGGCTATGGTAAAAAAGGAAATATCTTCCGTTAAAAACAGGAAAGAGGCTTTCTGACCAACTGCTTTCTGTTCTGATAATTAAACTCACAGAGTTACAGCTTTCCCCCCAAAAGAAGCCTTTCGCTTAGACTGTTTTTGCGGAAATTGGAAAGTGATACTTAGAATCCCATAGAGGGCTATGGTGAAAAAGGAAATATCCTAAGATAATACTGAAAAGAAGCTTTATGAAAAACTACATTGTGTTCTGTTAGTTCATCTCACAGACTTACAGCTTTCCCCTCAAGAAGCCTCTCTCTAACACTGTCCTCGTGGAATTTGCAAAGTGATATTTGGAAGCCCGTAGAGGGCTACGGTTAAAAAGGAAACATCTTCCGTTAAAAACTGGAAAGAAGCTTTCTGAGAAACTGCTTTGTGTTCTGTTAATTCATCTCACACAGTTACAGCTTTCCCCTCAAGAAGCCTTTGGCTGAGACTGTTCTTGTGGAATTTGCAAAGTGATATTTGGAGGCCCATAGAGGGTATGGTGAAAAAGGAAATAACTTCCGATAAAAAGTGAAAAGAGGCTTTCTGAGAAACTACTTTGTGTTCTGTGAACTCATCTCACAGAGTTACAGCTTTCCCCTCAGGTAGCCGTTCGCTAAGTCTGTTCTTGTGGAGTTTGCAAAGTGATATTTGGAAGCCCATAGAGGGCTATGGTGAAAAGGAAATATCTTCCGTTACAAACTGGAAAGAGGCTTTCTGAGAAACTGCTCTGTGTTCTGTTAATTCGTCTCACACAGTTACAGCTTTCCCCTCAAGAAGCCTTTCGCTAAGGCTCTTATTGTGGGATTTGCAAAGTGATATTTGGAAGCCCCTAGAGGGCTATGGTGAAAAAGGAAATATCTTCCGTTAAAAACTGGAAAGAGGCATTGTGAGAAACTCCTTTGTGTTCTCTTAATTCAACTCACAGAGTTACACCTTTCCCCTCAAGAAGCCTTTCCTTAAGACAGTTTTTGTGGAAATTGGAAATGGATACTTAGAAGCCCATAGAGGGCTATGGTGAAAAAAGAAATATCCTAAGACAAAAACTGAAAAGAATCTTTCTTAGATAGTACTTTGTGCTCTGTTAATTCATGTCACAGAGTTAGAGCTTTCCCCTACAGAAGCCTTTCACTAAGACTGTTCTTGTGGAATCTGCAAAGTGATATTTGGAAGACCATAGAGGGCAACGGTGAAAAAGGAAATATCCTAAGAAAAAAACTGAAAAGAAGCTTTCTGAAAAACTACATTGTGTTCTGTTAATTCATTTCACAGAGTTACAGCTTTCCCCTCAAGAAGCCTTTCACTAAGACTGTTCTTGTAGAACTTGCAAAGTGGTATTTGGAAGCCCATAGGGAGCTATGGTGAAAAAGGATATAACTTCCGATAAAACCAGGAAAGAGGCTTTCTGAGAAGCTGGTTTGTGTTCTGTTAATTCATCTCACAGACTTACAGCTTTCCCCTCCAGAAGCCTTTCGCTAAGACTGTTCTTGTGGAATTTGCAAACTGATATTTGGAAGTCCATAGAGGTCTATGGTGCAAAAGGAAATATCCTAAGATAAAAACTGAAAAGTAGCTTTCTGAGAAACTGCTTTGTGTTCTGTTAACTCATTTCACAGAGTTACAGCTTTCCCCTCAAGAGGCCTTTTGTTAAGCCTTTTCTTGTGGAAATTCCAAAGTGATATTTTGAAGCATATGGAGGGCTATGGTGAAAAAGGAAACATCTTCCGTTAAAAACTGGAAAGAAGCTTTCTGAGAAACTATTTTGTGTTCTGTTAATTCATCGCACAGAGTTACAGCTTTCTCCTCAAGAACCCTTTCGTTAAGCCTGTTCTTGTGGAATTTGCAAAGTGATATTTGGAAGCCCATAGAGGTCTAGGGTGAAAAAAGAAATATCTTCCGTCAAACACTGGAAAGAAGCTATCTGAGAAACTGTTAGTGTTCTGTTAATTCATCTCACAGAGTTACAGCTTTCCCCTCAGGAAGCCTTTCGCTAAGACTGTTCTTGTGGATTTGCAAAGTGATATTTGAAAGCCCATAGTGGTCTCTGGTGAAAAAGGAAATATCATGAGATAAAAACTGAAAAGAAACTTTCTGAGAAAATGCTTTGTGTTCTTTTAATGCATCTCACTGAGTTACCGCCTTCCCCTCAGGAAGCCTTTCGCTAAGACTGTTCATGTGTAATTTGGAAAGTGATATTTAGAAGCACAAAAAGGGCTATGGTGAAAAAGAAAATAACTTCCGATAAAAACTGGAAAGAGTCTTTCTGAGAAACTGCTTTGTGTTCTGTTAATTCATCTCACAGAATTACAGCTTTCCCCTCAAGAAGCCTTTTGCTACGACTGTTCATGTGGAATTTGCCAAGTGATATTTGGAATCCCATAGACGTCTATGGTGCAAAAGCAAATATCCTAAGATAAAAAATGAAAAGAAGATTTCTGAGAAACTGCTTTGAGTTTTGTTAATTCACTTCAACGAGTTACAGCTTTCCGCTCAAGAAACCATTTGTTAAGCCTGTTATTGTGGAATTTCCAAAGTGATGTTTACAAGCATATAGAGGGCTATGGTGAAAAAGGAAATATCTTCCGTTAAATACTGGAAAGAAGGTTTCTGAGAAACTGATTTGTGTTCTGTTAATTCATGTTACAGAGTTACAGCTTTCCCCTCAAGAAGCTTTTTGCTAAGGCTGTTCTTGTGGAATTTGCAAAGTTTTATTTTTAAGCCCATAGAGGGCTATGGTGAAAAAGGAAGTATCCTACAATAAAAACCGAAAAGAAGCGTTCTGAGAAACTGCATTGTGTTCTATTAATTCATCGCACGGAGTTGTAGCATTCCCCTCAAGAAGCCGATCACTAAGACTGTTCTTGTGGAATTTGCAAGGTGATATCTGGAAGCCCATAGAAGGCTTTGGTGAGAAAGGGAATATCTTCCGTTAAAAACTGGAAAGAGACTTTCTAGGAAACTGCTTTGTGTTCTGTTAATTCATCTCACAGAGTTACAGCTTTCCCCTCAAGAAGCCTTTCGCAAAGACTGTTTTGTGGAATTTGCAAAGTGATATTTGGAAGCCCATGGAGGGCTATGGTGAAAAAGGAAATATCTACTGTTAAAAACTCGAAAAAAGCTTTCGGATTACAGCTTTCCCCTCAAGAAGCCTTTCGCTAAGACTGTTCTTATGGAAATTGCAAAGTGATATTTGAAAGCTCATAGACGTCTACGGTGAAAATGAATCATCTTCAGTAAAAACTGGAAAGAAGCTTCCTGAGAAACTGCTTTGTGTTCTGTTACTTCATCTCACAGAGTTACAGCTTTCCCCTCAAGAAGCCTTTCGCTAAGACTGTTCTTGTGGGATTTGGAAAGTGATATTTAGAAGACCATAGAGCGCTATGGTGAAAAAGGAAATATCTTAGATTAAAAACTGGAAGGAAGCTTTCTGAGAAACTGCTTTGTGTTCTGTTAATTCATCTCACAGAAGTACAGATTTCCCCTCAAGAAGCCTTTCGCTAAGACTGTTCTTGTGGAATTTGCAACGTGATATTTGGAAGCCCGTAGAGTGCTATGGTGAAAAAGGAAATATCTTCCGTTAAAAACTGGAAAGAAGCTTTATGAGAAACTGCTTTGTGTTCTGTTAATTCCTCTCACAGAGTTACAGCTTTCCCCTCAAGAAGCCTTTCGCTAAGACTGTTTTGTGGAATTTGCAAAGTGATATTTGGAAGCCCATAGAGGTCTATGGTGCAAAAGGAAATATCCTAAGATAAAAACTGAAAAGAAGCTTTCTCGGAAACTTCTTTGTGTTCCGTTGATTCATTTCACAGAGTTACAGCTTTCCCCTCAAGAAGTCTTTTGCTACGTCTGTTCTTGTGGAATTTGTAAAGTGATATTTGGAAGCCCGTAGAGGCCTTTGGTGAAAAAGGAAACATCTTCCGTTAAAAACTGGAAAGAAGCTTTCTGAGAATCTGCTTTGTGTCCTGTTAATTCATTTCACAGAGTTACCGCTTTCCCCTCAAGAAGCCTTTCGCCAAGAATGTTTTGTGGAATTTGTAAGGTGATATTTGGAAGCCCATAGAGGGCTATGGTGAAAAAGGAAATATCTTCAGTTAAAAACTGGAAAGAAGCTTTATGAGAAATTGCTTTGTGTTCTGTTTATTCATCTCACAGAGTTACAGCTTTCCACTCAAGAAGCCTTTCACTAAGACTGTTCTTCTGGAATTTGGAAAGTGATATTTAGAAGCCCATAGAGGGCTAGGGTGAAAAAGGAAATATCCTGAGATAAAAACTGAAAAGAAGCTTTCTGAGAAACTGCTTTGTGTTCTGTTAATTCATCTCGCAGATTTACAGCTTTCCCCTCAAGAAGTCTTTCGCTAACACTGTTCTTGTTGAATTTGCAATGTGATATTTGGAAGCCCATGGAGGGCTATGGTGAAAAAGGAAATATCTTCTGTTAAAAACTCGGAAAAAGCTCTCTGATTACAGCTTTCCCCTCAAGAAGCCTTTCTCTAATACTGTTCTTGTGGAAATTGCAAAGTGATATTTGAAAGCTCATAGACGTCTATGGTGAAAAATGAAACATCTTCAGTAAAACCTGGAAAGAAGCTTCCTGAGAAACTGCTTTGTGTTCTGTTAATTCATCTCACAGTGTTACAGCTTTCCCCTCAAGAAGCCTTTCGCTAATACTGTTCTTGTGGAATTTGCAAAGTGATATTTGGAAGGCCATAGAGGTCTATGGTGAAAAAGGAAATATCTTCAGTTAAAAATTGAAAAGAAGCTTTCTGAGAAACTGCTTTGTGTTCTGTAAATTCATCTCTCAGGGTTACAGCTTTCCCCTCAGGAAGCCTTTCGCTAAGACTGTTCTTGTGGAATTTGCAATGTGATATTTGGAAGATCATAGAGGGCTATGGTAAAAAAGGAAATATCTTCCGTTAAAAACAGGAAAGAGGCTTTCTGACCAACTGCTTTCTGTTCTGATAATTAAACTCACAGAGTTACAGCTTTCCCCCCAAAAGAAGCCTTTCGCTTAGACTGTTTTTGCGGAAATTGGAAAGTGATACTTAGAATCCCATAGAGGGCTATGGTGAAAAAGGAAATATCCTAAGATAATACTGAAAAGAAGCTTTATGAAAAACTACATTGTGTTCTGTTAGTTCATCTCACAGACTTACAGCTTTCCCCTCAAGAAGCCTCTCTCTAACACTGTCCTCGTGGAATTTGCAAAGTGATATTTGGAAGCCCGTAGAGGGCTACGGTTAAAAAGGAAACATCTTCCGTTAAAAACTGGAAAGAAGCTTTCTGAGAAACTGCTTTGTGTTCTGTTAATTCATCTCACACAGTTACAGCTTTCCCCTCAAGAAGCCTTTGGCTGAGACTGTTCTTGTGGAATTTGCAAAGTGATATTTGGAGGCCCATAGAGGGTATGGTGAAAAAGGAAATAACTTCCGATAAAAAGTGAAAAGAGGCTTTCTGAGAAACTACTTTGTGTTCTGTGAACTCATCTCACAGAGTTACAGCTTTCCCCTCAGGTAGCCGTTCGCTAAGTCTGTTCTTGTGGAGTTTGCAAAGTGATATTTGGAAGCCCATAGAGGGCTATGGTGAAAAGGAAATATCTTCCGTTACAAACTGGAAAGAGGCTTTCTGAGAAACTGCTCTGTGTTCTGTTAATTCGTCTCACACAGTTACAGCTTTCCCCTCAAGAAGCCTTTCGCTAAGGCTCTTATTGTGGGATTTGCAAAGTGATATTTGGAAGCCCCTAGAGGGCTATGGTGAAAAAGGAAATATCTTCCGTTAAAAACTGGAAAGAGGCATTGTGAGAAACTCCTTTGTGTTCTCTTAATTCAACTCACAGAGTTACACCTTTCCCCTCAAGAAGCCTTTCCTTAAGACAGTTTTTGTGGAAATTGGAAATGGATACTTAGAAGCCCATAGAGGGCTATGGTGAAAAAAGAAATATCCTAAGACAAAAACTGAAAAGAATCTTTCTTAGATAGTACTTTGTGCTCTGTTAATTCATGTCACAGAGTTAGAGCTTTCCCCTACAGAAGCCTTTCACTAAGACTGTTCTTGTGGAATCTGCAAAGTGATATTTGGAAGACCATAGAGGGCAACGGTGAAAAAGGAAATATCCTAAGAAAAAAACTGAAAAGAAGCTTTCTGAAAAACTACATTGTGTTCTGTTAATTCATTTCACAGAGTTACAGCTTTCCCCTCAAGAAGCCTTTCACTAAGACTGTTCTTGTAGAACTTGCAAAGTGGTATTTGGAAGCCCATAGGGAGCTATGGTGAAAAAGGATATAACTTCCGATAAAACCTGGAAAGAGGCTTTCTGAGAAGCTGGTTTGTGTTCTGTTAATTCATCTCACAGACTTACAGCTTTCCCCTCCAGAAGCCTTTCGCTAAGACTGTTCTTGTGGAATTTGCAAACTGATATTTGGAAGTCCATAGAGGTCTATGGTGCAAAAGGAAATATCCTAAGATAAAAACTGAAAAGTAGCTTTCTGAGAAACTGCTTTGTGTTCTGTTAACTCATTTCACAGAGTTACAGCTTTCCCCTCAAGAGGCCTTTTGTTAAGCCTTTTCTTGTGGAAATTCCAAAGTGATATTTTGAAGCATATGGAGGGCTATGGTGAAAAAGGAAACATCTTCCGTTAAAAACTGGAAAGAAGCTTTCTGAGAAACTATTTTGTGTTCTGTTAATTCATCGCACAGAGTTACAGCTTTCTCCTCAAGAACCCTTTCGTTAAGCCTGTTCTTGTGGAATTTGCAAAGTGATATTTGGAAGCCCATAGAGGTCTAGGGTGAAAAAAGAAATATCTTCCGTCAAACACTGGAAAGAAGCTATCTGAGAAACTGTTAGTGTTCTGTTAATTCATCTCACAGAGTTACAGCTTTCCCCTCAGGAAGCCTTTCGCTAAGACTGTTCTTGTGGATTTGCAAAGTGATATTTGAAAGCCCATAGTGGTCTCTGGTGAAAAAGGAAATATCATGAGATAAAAACTGAAAAGAAACTTTCTGAGAAAATGCTTTGTGTTCTTTTAATGCATCTCACTGAGTTACCGCCTTCCCCTCAGGAAGCCTTTCGCTAAGACTGTTCATGTGTAATTTGGAAAGTGATATTTAGAAGCACAAAAAGGGCTATGGTGAAAAAGAAAATAACTTCCGATAAAAACTGGAAAGAGTCTTTCTGAGAAACTGCTTTGTGTTCTGTTAATTCATCTCACAGAATTACAGCTTTCCCCTCAAGAAGCCTTTTGCTACGACTGTTCATGTGGAATTTGCCAAGTGATATTTGGAATCCCATAGACGTCTATGGTGCAAAAGCAAATATCCTAAGATAAAAAATGAAAAGAAGATTTCTGAGAAACTGCTTTGAGTTTTGTTAATTCACTTCAACGAGTTACAGCTTTCCGCTCAAGAAACCATTTGTTAAGCCTGTTATTGTGGAATTTCCAAAGTGATGTTTACAAGCATATAGAGGGCTATGGTGAAAAAGGAAATATCTTCCGTTAAATACTGGAAAGAAGGTTTCTGAGAAACTGATTTGTGTTCTGTTAATTCATGTTACAGAGTTACAGCTTTCCCCTCAAGAAGCTTTTTGCTAAGGCTGTTCTTGTGGAATTTGCAAAGTTTTATTTTTAAGCCCATAGAGGGCTATGGTGAAAAAGGAAGTATCCTACAATAAAAACCGAAAAGAAGCGTTCTGAGAAACTGCATTGTGTTCTATTAATTCATCGCACGGAGTTGTAGCATTCCCCTCAAGAAGCCGATCACTAAGACTGTTCTTGTGGAATTTGCAAGGTGATATCTGGAAGCCCATAGAAGGCTTTGGTGAGAAAGGGAATATCTTCCGTTAAAAACTGGAAAGAGACTTTCTAGGAAACTGCTTTGTGTTCTGTTAATTCATCTCACAGAGTTACAGCTTTCCCCTCAAGAAGCCTTTCGCAAAGACTGTTTTGTGGAATTTGCAAAGTGATATTTGGAAGCCCATGGAGGGCTATGGTGAAAAAGGAAATATCTACTGTTAAAAACTCGAAAAAAGCTTTCGGATTACAGCTTTCCCCTCAAGAAGCCTTTCGCTAAGACTGTTCTTATGGAAATTGCAAAGTGATATTTGAAAGCTCATAGACGTCTACGGTGAAAATGAATCATCTTCAGTAAAAACTGGAAAGAAGCTTCCTGAGAAACTGCTTTGTGTTCTGTTACTTCATCTCACAGAGTTACAGCTTTCCCCTCAAGAAGCCTTTCGCTAAGACTGTTCTTGTGGGATTTGGAAAGTGATATTTAGAAGACCATAGAGCGCTATGGTGAAAAAGGAAATATCTTCCATTAAAAACTGGAAGGAAGCTTTCTGAGAAACTGCTTTGTGTTCTGTTAATTCATCTCACAGAAGTACAGATTTCCCCTCAAGAAGCCTTTCGCTAAGACTGTTCTTGTGGAATTTGCAACGTGATATTTGGAAGCCCGTAGAGTGCTATGGTGAAAAAGGAAATATCTTCCGTTAAAAACTGGAAAGAAGCTTTATGAGAAACTGCTTTGTGTTCTGTTAATTCCTCTCACAGAGTTACAGCTTTCCCCTCAAGAAGCCTTTCGCTAAGACTGTTTTGTGGAATTTGCAAAGTGATATTTGGAAGCCCATAGAGGTCTATGGTGCAAAAGGAAATATCCTAAGATAAAAACTGAAAAGAAGCTTTCTCGGAAACTTCTTTGTGTTCTGTTGATTCATTTCACAGAGTTACAGCTTTCCCCTCAAGAAGCCTTTCGCTAAGACTGTTCTTGTGGGATTTGGAAAGTGATATTTAGAAGACCATAGAGCGCTATGGTGAAAAAGGAAATATCTTCCGTTAAAAACTGGAAGGAAGCTTTCTGAGAAACTGCTTTGTGTTCTGTTAATTCATCTCACGGAAGTACAGATTTCCCCTCAAGAAGCCTTTCGCTAAGACTGTTCTTGTGGAATTTGCAACGTGATATTTGGAAGCCCGTAGAGTGCTATGGTGAAAAAGGAAATATCTTCCGTTAAAAACTGGAAAGAAGCTTTATGAGAAACTGCTTTGTGTTCTGTTAATTCCTCTCACAGAGTTACAGCTTTCCCCTCAAGAAGCCTTTCGCTAAGACTGTTTTGTGGAATTTGCAAAGTGATATTTGGAAGCCCATAGAGGTCTATGGTGCAAAAGGAAATATCCTAAGATAAAAACTGAAAAGAAGCTTTCTCGGAAACTTCTTTGTGTTCCGTTGATTCATTTCACAGAGTTACAGCTTTCCCCTCAAGAAGTCTTTTGCTACGTCTGTTCTTGTGGAATTTGTAAAGTGATATTTGGAAGCCCGTAGAGGCCTTTGGTGAAAAAGGAAACATCTTCCGTTAAAAACTGGAAAGAAGCTTTCTGAGAATCTGCTTTGTGTCCTGTTAATTCATTTCACAGAGTTACCGCTTTCCCCTCAAGAAGCCTTTCGCCAAGAATGTTTTGTGGAATTTGTAAGGTGATATTTGGAAGCCCATAGAGGGCTATGGTGAAAAAGGAAATATCTTCAGTTAAAAACTGGAAAGAAGCTTTATGAGAAATTGCTTTGTGTTCTGTTTATTCATCTCACAGAGTTACAGCTTTCCACTCAAGAAGCCTTTCACTAAGACTGTTCTTCTGGAATTTGGAAAGTGATATTTAGAAGCCCATAGAGGGCTAGGGTGAAAAAGGAAATATCCTGAGATAAAAACTGAAAAGAAGCTTTCTGAGAAACTGCTTTGTGTTCTGTTAATTCATCTCGCAGATTTACAGCTTTCCCCTCAAGAAGTCTTTCGCTAACACTGTTCTTGTTGAATTTGCAATGTGATATTTGGAAGCCCATGGAGGGCTATGGTGAAAAAGGAAATATCTTCTGTTAAAAACTCGGAAAAAGCTCTCTGATTACAGCTTTCCCCTCAAGAAGCCTTTCTCTAATACTGTTCTTGTGGAAATTGCAAAGTGATATTTGAAAGCTCATAGACGTCTATGGTGAAAAATGAAACATCTTCAGTAAAACCTGGAAAGAAGCTTCCTGAGAAACTGCTTTGTGTTCTGTTAATTCATCTCACAGTGTTACAGCTTTCCCCTCAAGAAGCCTTTCGCTAATACTGTTCTTGTGGAATTTGCAAAGTGATATTTGGAAGGCCATAGAGGTCTATGGTGAAAAAGGAAATATCTTCAGTTAAAAATTGAAAAGAAGCTTTCTGAGAAACTGCTTTGTGTTCTGTAAATTCATCTCTCAGGGTTACAGCTTTCCCCTCAGGAAGCCTTTTGCTAAGACTGTTCTTGTGGAATTTGCAATGTGATATTTGGAAGATCATAGAGGGCTATGGTGAAAAAGGAAATATCTTCCGTTAAAAACAGGAAAGAGGCTTTCTGACCAACTGCTTTCTGTTCTGATAATTAAACTCACAGAGTTACAGCTTTCCCCCCAAAAGAAGCCTTTCGCTTAGACTGTTTTTGTGGAAATTGGAAAGTGATACTTAGAATCCCATAGAGGGCTATGGTGAAAAAGGAAATATCCTAAGATAATACTGAAAAGAAGCTTTATGAAAAACTACATTGTGTTCTGTTAGTTCATCTCACAGACTTACAGCTTTCCCCTCAAGAAGCCTCTCTCTAACACTGTCCTCGTGGAATTTGCAAAGTGATATTTGGAAGCCCGTAGAGGGCTACGGTTAAAAAGGAAACATCTTCCGTTAAAAACTGGAAAGAAGCTTTCTGAGAAACTGCTTTGTGTTCTGTTAATTCATCTCACACAGTTACAGCTTTCCCCTCAAGAAGCCTTTGGCTGAGACTGTTCTTGTGGAATTTGCAAAGTGATATTTGGAGGCCCATAGAGGGTATGGTGAAAAAGGAAATAACTTCCGATAAAAAGTGAAAAGAGGCTTTCTGAGAAACTACTTTGTGTTCTGTGAACTCATCTCACAGAGTTACAGCTTTCCCCTCAGGTAGCCGTTCGCTAAGTCTGTTCTTGTGGAGTTTGCAAAGTGATATTTGGAAGCCCATAGAGGGCTATGGTGAAAAGGAAATATCTTCCGTTATAAACTGGAAAGAGGCTTTCTGAGAAACTGCTCTGTGTTCTGTTAATTCGTCTCACACAGTTACAGCTTTCCCCTCAAGAAGCCTTTCGCTAAGGCTCTTATTGTGGGATTTGCAAAGTGATATTTGGAAGCCCCTAGAGGGCTATGGTGAAAAAGGAAATATCTTCCGTTAAAAACTGGAAAGAGGCATTGTGAGAAACTCCTTTGTGTTCTCTTAATTCAACTCACAGAGTTACACCTTTCCCCTCAAGAAGCCTTTCCTTAAGACAGTTTTTCTGGAAATTGGAAATGGATACTTAGAAGCCCATAGAGGGCTATGGTGAAAAAAGAAATATCCTAAGACAAAAACTGAAAAGAATCTTTCTTAGATAGTACTTTGTGCTCTGTTAATTCATGTCACAGAGTTAGAGCTTTCCCCTACAGAAGCCTTTCACTAAGACTGTTCTTGTGGAATCTGCAAAGTGATATTTGGAAGACCATAGAGGGCAACGGTGAAAAAGGAAATATCCTAAGAAAAAAACTGAAAAGAAGCTTTCTGAAAAACTACATTGTGTTCTGTTAATTCATTTCACAGAGTTACAGCTTTCCCCTCAAGAAGCCTTTCACTAAGACTGTTCTTGTAGAACTTGCAAAGTGGTATTTGGAAGCCCATAGGGAGCTATGGTGAAAAAGGATATAACTTCCGATAAAACCTGGAAAGAGGCTTTCTGAGAAGCTGGTTTGTGTTCTGTTAATTCATCTCACAGACTTACAGCTTTCCCCTCCAGAAGCCTTTCGCTAAGACTGTTCTTGTGGAATTTGCAAACTGATATTTGGAAGTCCATAGAGGTCTATGGTGCAAAAGGAAATATCCTAAGATAAAAACTGAAAAGTAGCTTTCTGAGAAACTGCTTTGTGTTCTGTTAACTCATTTCACAGAGTTACAGCTTTCCCCTCAAGAGGCCTTTTGTTAAGCCTTTTCTTGTGGAAATTCCAAAGTGATATTTTGAAGCATATGGAGGGCTATGGTGAAAAAGGAAACATCTTCCGTTAAAAACTGGAAAGAAGCTTTCTGAGAAACTATTTTGTGTTCTGTTAATTCATCGCACAGAGTTACAGCTTTCTCCTCAAGAACCCTTTCGTTAAGCCTGTTCTTGTGGAATTTGCAAAGTGATATTTGGAAGCCCATAGAGGTCTAGGGTGAAAAAAGAAATATCTTCCGTCAAACACTGGAAAGAAGCTATCTGAGAAACTGTTAGTGTTCTGTTAATTCATCTCACAGAGTTACAGCTTTCCCCTCAGGAAGCCTTTCGCTAAGACTGTTCTTGTGGATTTGCAAAGTGATATTTGAAAGCCCATAGTGGTCTCTGGTGAAAAAGGAAATATCATGAGATAAAAACTGAAAAGAAACTTTCTGAGAAAATGCTTTGTGTTCTTTTAATGCATCTCACTGAGTTACCGCCTTCCCCTCAGGAAGCCTTTCGCTAAGACTGTTCATGTGTAATTTGGAAAGTGATATTTAGAAGCACAAAAAGGGCTATGGTGAAAAAGAAAATAACTTCCGATAAAAACTGGAAAGAGTCTTTCTGAGAAACTGCTTTGTGTTCTGTTAATTCATCTCACAGAATTACAGCTTTCCCCTCAAGAAGCCTTTTGCTACGACTGTTCATGTGGAATTTGCCAAGTGATATTTGGAATCCCATAGACGTCTATGGTGCAAAAGCAAATATCCTAAGATAAAAAATGAAAAGAAGATTTCTGAGAAACTGCTTTGAGTTTTGTTAATTCACTTCAACGAGTTACAGCTTTCCGCTCAAGAAACCATTTGTTAAGCCTGTTATTGTGGAATTTCCAAAGTGATGTTTACAAGCATATAGAGGGCTATGGTGAAAAAGGAAATATCTTCCGTTAAATACTGGAAAGAAGGTTTCTGAGAAACTGATTTGTGTTCTGTTAATTCATGTTACAGAGTTACAGCTTTCCCCTCAAGAAACTTTTTGCTAAGGCTGTTCTTGTGGAATTTGCAAAGTTTTATTTTTAAGCCCATAGAGGGCTATGGTGAAAAAGGAAGTATCCTACAATAAAAACCGAAAAGAAGCGTTCTGAGAAACTGCATTGTGTTCTATTAATTCATCGCACGGAGTTGTAGCATTCCCCTCAAGAAGCCGATCACTAAGACTGTTCTTGTGGAATTTGCAAGGTGATATCTGGAAGCCCATAGAAGGCTTTGGTGAGAAAGGGAATATCTTCCGTTAAAAACTGGAAAGAGACTTTCTAGGAAACTGCTTTGTGTTCTGTTAATTCATCTCACAGAGTTACAGCTTTCCCCTCAAGAAGCCTTTCGCAAAGACTGTTTTGTGGAATTTGCAAAGTGATATTTGGAAGCCCATGGAGGGCTATGGTGAAAAAGGAAATATCTACTGTTAAAAACTCGAAAAAAGCTTTCGGATTACAGCTTTCCCCTCAAGAAGCCTTTCGCTAAGACTGTTCTTATGGAAATTGCAAAGTGATATTTGAAAGCTCATAGACGTCTACGGTGAAAATGAATCATCTTCAGTAAAAACTGGAAAGAAGCTTCCTGAGAAACTGCTTTGTGTTCTGTTACTTCATCTCACAGAGTTACAGCTTTCCCCTCAAGAAGCCTTTCGCTAAGACTGTTATTGTGGGATTTGGAAAGTGATAATTAGAAGACCATAGAGCGCTATGGTGAAAAAGGAAATATCTTCCATTAAAAACTGGAAGGAAGCTTTCTGAGAAACTGCTTTGTGTTCTGTTAATTCATCTCACAGAGTTACAGCTTTCCCCTCAAGGAGAACTTTACTATGTCTGTTCTTGTGGAATTTGCAAAGAGATATTTAGAAGCCCAAAGAAGGCTATGTTTAAAAAGGAAATATCTTCAGTTGAAAACTGGAAAGAAGCTTTCTGAGAAACTGCTTTGTGTTCTGTTAATTCATGTCACAAAGTTACAGCTTTCCCCTCAAGATGTCTTTCGCTAGGACTGTTCTTGAGTCATTTGGAAAGTGGTATTTAGAAGGCCATAGAGGGCTATGGTGAATAAGGAAATGTCTTCCGTTATAAACTGGAAAGAAGCTTTCTGAGAGAGTCGTTTGTGTCCTGTTAATTCATCTCACAGAGTTACAGCTTTCTCCTCAAGAAGCCTTTCGCTAAGACTGTTTTTGTGGAATTTGCAAAGTGATATTTGGAAGCTCATAGAGAGCCATGGTAAGAAATGAAATATCTTCAGTTAAAAACTGGAAAGAAGCTTCTGAGAAACTGCTTTGTGTACTATTAATTTATCTCACAGAGTTACAGCTTTCCCCTCAAGAATACTTTCGCTCAGACTGTTCTTGTGGAATTTGGAAAGTGATATTTAGAAACCTTAGAGGGCTATGGAGAAAAAGGAAATATCTTCCGTTAAAAACTGGAAAGAAGGTTTCTGAGGAACTGCTTTGTATTCTGTTAATTCATCTCACATAGTTACAGCTTTCCTCTCAAGAAGCCTTTCCCTAAGACTGTTCTTCTGGAATTTGCAAAGTGACATTTTGAAACCCGTAGAGGGCTTTGGAGAAAAAGGTAATAACTTCCATTAAAAATCAGAAAGAAGCTTTCTGAGAAACTTCTTTGTGTTCTGTTATTTCATCTCACAGAGTTACAGCTTTCCCCTCCAGAAGCCATTCATTAAGAATGTTCTTGTGGAATTTGCAAAGTGATATTTGGAAGAATATAGAGGGCTATGTTGAAAAAGGAAATATCTTACGATAAAAACCGAAAAGAAACTTTCTGAGAAACTGCATTGTGTTCTCTTAACTCATCTCACGGAGTTATACCTTTCCCTTCAAGAAGTCGATCACTAAGACTGTTCTTGTGGAGTTTGCAAAGTGATATTTGGAAGTTCATAGAGGGCTATGGGGAAAAAGGAAATATCTTCAGTTAAAAACTGGATAGAAGCTTTCTGAGAAATTGCTTTGTGTTCTGTTAATTCATCTCACAGAGTTACAGCTTTCCCCTTAAGAAGCGTTTCCCTAAGGCTGTTCTTGTGGTATTTGGAAAGTGATATTTAGAAGCCCATAGAGGTCTATGGTGAAAAGGGAAATAGCCTGAGATAAAAACTGAAAATAAGCTTTCGGAGAAACTGCTTTGTGTTCTGTTAATTCATCTCACAGTGTTACAGCTTTCCCCTCAAGTAGTCCTTCACTAGGACTGTTCTTGTGTCATTTCGAAAGTGGTATTTAGAAGGCCATAGAGTGCTATGGTGAATAAGGAAATGTTTTCCGTTATAAACTGGATAGAAGCTTTCTGAGAAAGTGCTTTGTGTCCTGTTAATTCATCTCACAGAGTTACAGCTCTCTCCTCAAGAAGACTTTCACGAAGACTGTTCTTGTGGAATTTGCAAAGTTATTTTAGAAGCCCCTAGAGGGTTATGGCAAAAAGGAAATATTCTAAAATAAAAACTGAAAAGAAGCTTTCTGAGAAACTGCTTTATCTTCTCTTAATTCATCTCACAGATTTATAGCTTTCCGCTCAAGTAGCCGTTCACTAAGATTGTTCCTGTGGAAATTTCAAGATGATATTTGGAAGCCCATAGAAGGCTATGATGAAAAAGGAAATATCTTCCGTTAAAAACTGGAAAGAATGTTTTTTAGAAACTGCTTTGTGTTCTGTTAATTCATCTCACAGATTTACAGCTTTCCTCTCAAGATGCCTTTCGCTAAGACTGTTCATGTGGAATTTGCAAAGTGATATTTGGAAGCCCATAGAGGGCTATGGTGGAAATGGAAATATCCTAAGATAAAAACCGAAAAGAAGCTTTCTGAGAAACTGCTTTGTGTTCTGGTAATTCATCTCACAGTGTTACACATTTCTCCTCAAGAAGCCCTCTCTAAAACTGTTCTTGTGGAATTTGAAAAGTGATATTTCGAAGCCCATGGGGGCTATGGTGAAAAAGGAAATATCTTTCGTTAAAAACTGGAAACAAGATTTCTGAGAAACCGCTTTGTGTTCTGTTAATTCATCTCACAGAGTTACAGCTTTCCCATCATGAAACCGTTCACTATGACTGTTCTTGTGAAATTTGCAAAGTGATATTTGGAAGCCCATAAAGGGCTATGGTGAAAAAGGAAATATCTTCCGTTAAAAACCACAGGCAGATAAAGCCACAAAGATGGGGAAAAAGCAGGGCAGAAAAGCTGGAAATTCAAAAATAAGAGCGCATCTCCCCCGGCAAAGGAGCGCAGCTCATCGCCAGCAATGGATCAAAGCTGGACGGAGAATGACTTTGACGACTTGAGAGAAGAAGGCTTCAGTCCATCAAATTTCTCAGAGCTAAAGGAGGAATTACGTACCCAGCGCAAAGAAACTAAAAATCTTGAAAAAAAAGTGGAAGAATTGATGGCTAGAGTAATTAATGCAGAGAAGCTCACAAACGAAATGAAAGAGACGAAAACCATGGCACGAGAAATACGTGACAAATGCACAAGCTTCAGTAACCGACTCGATCAACTGGAAGAAAGAATGTCAGTGATGGAGGATCAAATGAATGAAATGAAGCGAGAAGAGAAACCAAAAGAAAAAAGAAGAAAAAGAAATGAACAAAGCCTGCAAGAAGTATGGGATTATGTAAAAAGACCAAATCTACGTCTGATTGGGGTGCCTGAAAGTGAGGGGGAAAATGGAACCAAGTTGGAAAACACTCTTCAGGATACCATCCAGGAGAACTTCCCCAACCTAGTAGGGCAGGCCAACATTCAAATCCAGGAAATACAGAGAACGCCACAAAGATACTCCTCGAGAAGAGCAACTCCAAGACACATAATTGCCAGATTCACCAAAGTTGAAATGAAGGAAAAAATCTTAAGGGCAGCCAGAGAGAAAGGTCGGGTTACCCACAAAGGGAAGCCCATCAGACTAACAGCAGATCTCTCGGCAGAAACTCTTCAAGCCAGAAGAGAGTGGGGGCCAATATTCAACATTCTTAAAGAAAAGAATTTTCAACCCAGAATTTCATATCCAGCCAAACTAAGTTTCATAAGTGAAGGAGAAATAAAATCCTTTACAGATAAGCAACTGCTTAGAGATTTTGTCACCACTAGGCCTGCCTTACAAGAGACCCTGAAGGAAGCACTAAACATGGAAAGGAACAACCAGTACCAGCCATTGCAAAAACATGCCAAAATGTAAAGACCACCAAGGCTAGGAAGAAACTGCATCAACTAACGAGCAAAACAACCAGTTAATATCATAATGGCAGGATCAAGTTCACACATAACAATCTTAACCTTCAATGTAAATGGACTAAATGCTCCAATTAAAAGACAGAGACTGGCAAACTGGATAAAGAGTCAAGATCCATCAGTCTGCTGTATTCAGGAGACCCATCTCACACGCAGAGACATACATAGGCTCAAAATAAAGGGATGGAGAAGATTTACCAAGCAAATGGAGAACAAAAAAAAGCGGGGATTGCAATACTAGTCTCTGATAAAACAGACTTTAAACCATCAAAGATCAAAAGAGACAAAGAAGGCCATTACATAATGGTAAAGGGATCAATTCAACAGGAAGAGCTAACTATCCTAAATATATAAGCACCCAATACAGGAGCACCCAGATTCATAAAGCAAGTCCTTAGAGACTTACAAAGAGACTTAGACTCCCATACAATAATAATGGGAGACTTCAACACTCCACTGTCAACATTAGACAGATCAACGAGACAGAAAGTTAACAAGGATATCCAGGAATTGAACTCATCTCTGCAGCAAGCAGACCTAATAGACATCTATAGAACTCTCCACCCCAAATCAACAGAATATACATTCTTCTCAGCACCACATCGTAGCTACTCCAAAATTGACCACGTAATTGGAAGTAAAGCACTCCTCAGCAAATGTACAAGAACAGAAATTATAACAAACTGTCTCTCAGACCACAGTGCAATCAAATTAGAACTCAGGACTAAGAAACTCAATCAAAACCGCTCAACTACATGGAAACTGAACAACCTGCTCCTGAATAACTACTGGGTACATAACGAAATGAAGGCAGAAATAAAGATGTTCTTTGAAACCAATTAGAACAAAGATACAACATACCAGAATCTCTGGGACACATTTAAAGCAGTGTGTAGAGGGAAATTTATAGCACTAAATGCCCACAAGAGAAAGCAGGAAAGATCTAAAATTGACACTCTAACATCACAATTAAAAGAACTAGAGAAGCAAGAGCAAACACAGTCGAAAGCTAGCAGAAGGCAAGAAATAACTAAGATCAGAGCAGAACTGAAGGAGATAGAGACACAAAAAACCCTCCAAAAAATCAATGAATCCAGGAGTTGGTTTTTTGAAAAGATCAACAAAATTGACAGACCACTAGCAAGACTAATAAAGAAGAAAAGGGAGAAGAATCAAATCGACGCAATTAAAAATGATGAAGGGGATATCACCACCGACCCCATAGAAATACAAACTACCAACAGAGAATACTATAAACACCTCTACGCAAATAAACTGGAAAATCTAGAAGAAATGGATAATTTCCTGGACACTTACACTCTTCCAAGACTAAACCAGGAAGAAGTTGAATCCCTGAATAGACCAATAGCAGGCTCTGAAATTGAGGCAATAATTAATAGCCTACCAACCAAAAAAAGTCCAGGACCAGATGGATTCACAGCTGAATTCTACCAGAGGTACAAGGAGGAGCTGGTACCATTCCTTCTGAAACTATTCCAATCAATAGAAAAAGAGGGAATCCTCCCTAACTCATTTTATGAGGCCAACATCATCCTGATACCAAAGCCTGGCAGAGACACAACAAAAAAAGAGAATTTTAGACCAATATCCCTGATGAACATCGATGCAAAAATCCTCAATAAAATACTGGCAAACCGGATTCAGCAGCACATCAAAAAGCTTATCCACCATGATCAAGTGGGCTTCATCCCTGGGATGCAAGGCTGGTTCAACATTCGCAAATCAATAAACATAATCCAGCATATAAACAGAACCAAAGACAAGAACCACATGATTATCTCAATCGATGCAGAAAAGGCTTTTGACAAAATTCAACAGCCCTTCATGCTAAAATCGCTCAATAAATTCGGTATTGATGGAACGTACCTCAAAATCATAAGAGCTATTTATGACAAACCCACAGCCAATATCATACTGAATGGGCAAAAACTGGAAAAATTCCCTTTGAAAACTGGCACAAGACAGGGACGCCCTCTCTCACCACTCCTATTCAACATAGTGTTGGAAGTCCTGGCTAGGGCAATCAGGCAAGAGAAAGAAATCAAGGGGATTCAGTTAGGAAAAGAAGAAGTCAAATTGTCCCTCTTTGCAGATGACATGATTGTATATTTAGAAAATCCCATTGTCTCAGCCCGAAATCTCCTTAAGCTGATAAGCAACTTCAGCAAAGTCTCAGGATACAAAATTAATGTGCAAAAATCCCAAGCATTCGTATACACCAGTAACAGACAAACAGAGAGCCAAATCATGAATGAACTTCCATTCACAACTGCTTCAAAGAGAATAAAACACCTAGGAATCCAACTTACAAGGGATGTAAAGGATCTCTTCAAGAACTACAAACCACTGCTCAATGAAATAAAAGAGGACACAAACAAATGGAAGAACATACCATGCTCATGGATAGGAAGAATCAATATCGTGAAAATGGCCATACTGCCCAAGGTAATTTATAGATTCAATGCCATCCCCATCAAGCTACCAATGAGTTTCTTCACAGAATTGGAAAAAACTGCTTTAAAGTTCATATGGAACCAAAAAAGAGCACGCATTTCCAAGACAATCATATGTCAAAAGAACAAAGCTGGAGGCATCACGCTACCTGACTTCAAACTATACTACAAGGCTACAGTCACCAAAACAGCATGGTACTGGTACCAAAACAGAGATATAGACCAATGGAACAGAACAGAGTCCTCAGAAATAATACCACACATCTAGAGCCATCTGATCTTTGACAAACCTGAGAGAAACAAGAAATGGGGAAAGGATTCCCTATTTAATAAATGGTGCTGGGAAAATTGGCTAGCCATAAGCAGAAAGCTGAAACTGGATCCTTTCCTTACTCCTTATACGAAAATTAATTCAAGATGGATTAGAGACTTAAACGTTAGACCTAATACCATAAAAACTCTAGAGGAAAACCTAGGTAGTACCATTCAGGACATAGGCATGGGCAAAGACTTCATGTCTATAACACCAAAAGCAACGGCAGCAAAAGCCAAAATTGACTAATGGGATCTCATTAAACTAAAGAGCTTCTGCACAGCAAAAGAAACTACCATCAGAGTGAACAGGCAACCTACAGAATGGGAGAAAATTTTTGCAATCTACTCATCTGACAAAGGCTAATATCCAGAACCTACAAAGACCTCAAACAAATTTACAAGAAAAAACAAACAACCCCATTAAAAAGTGGGCAAAGGATATGAACAGACATTTCTCAAAAGAAGACATTCATACAGCCAACAGACACATGAAAAAATGCTCATCATCACTGGCCATCAGAGAAATGCAAATCAAACCACACTGAGATACCATCTCACACCAGTTAGAATGAGGATCATTAAAAAGTCAGGAAACAACAGGTGCTGGAGAGGATGTGGAGAAATAGGAACACTTTTACACTGTTGGTGGGATTGTATACTAGTTCAATCATTATGGAAAACAGTATGGCGATTCCTCAAGGATCTAGAACTAGACGTACCATATGACCCAGCCATCCCATTACTGGGTATATACCCAAAGGATTATAAATCATGCTGCTATGGCCGGGAGGGTCCCACACCCACGGAGCCTCCCTCATTGCTAGCACAGCAGTCTGTGATCTACCGGCAAGGCAGCAGCGAGGCTGGGGGAGGGGCGCCCGCCATTGCTGAGGCTTAAGTAGGTAAACAAAGCTGCTGGGAACCTCGAACTGGGTGGAGCTCAGAGCAGCTCAAGGAAACCTGCCTGTCTCTGTAGACTCCACCTCTGGGGACAGGGCACAGTAAACAATAACAAACGCAGCAGCTCTGCAGATGCAAACGACTCTGTCTGACAGCTTTGAAGAGAGCAGTGGATCTCCCAACACGGAGGTTGAGATCTGAGAAGGGACAGACTCCCTGCTCAAGTGGGTCCCTGACCCCTGAGTAGCCTAACTGGGAGACATCCCTCACTAGGGGCAGTCTGACACCCCACACCTCACAGGGTGGAGTACACCCCTGAGAGGAAGCTTTCAAAGCAAGAATCAGACAGGTACACTCGCTGTTCAGAAATATTCTATCTTCTGCAGCCTCTGCTGCTGATACCCAAGCAAACAGGGTCTGGAATGGACCCCAAGCAATCTCCTACAGCTACAACCTACAGCTGAGGATCCTGACTGTTAGAAGGAAAGCTATCAAACAGGAAGGACACCTACACCAAAACCCCATCAGTACATCACCATCATCAAAGACCAGGGGCAGATAAAACCACAAAGATGGGGAAAAAGCAGGGCAGAAAAGCTGGAAATTCAAAAATAAGAGCGCATCTCCCCCGGCAAAGGAGCGCAGCTATCGCCAGCAATGGATCAAAGCTGGACGGAGAATGACTTTGACGACATGAGAGAAGAAGGCTTCAGTCCATCAAATTTCTCAGAGCTAAAGGAGGAATTACGTACCCAGCGCAAAGAAACTAAAAATCTTGAAAAAAAAGTGGAAGAATTGATGGCTAGAGTAATTAATGCAGAGAAGCTCACAAACGAAATGAAAGAGACGAAAACCATGGCACGAGAAATATGTGACAAATGCACAAGCTTCAGTAACCGACTCGATCAACTGGAAGAAAGAATGTCAGCGATGGAGGATCAAATGAATGAAATGAAGCGAGAAGAGAAACCAAAAGAAAAAAGAAGAAAAAGAAATGAACAAAGCCTGCAAGAAGTATGGGATTATGTAAAAAGACCAAATCTACGTCTGATTGGGGTGCCTGAAAGTGAGGGGGAAAATGGAACCAAGTTGGAAAACACTCTTCAGGATACCATCCAGGAGAACTTCCCCAACCTAGTAGGGCAGGCCAACATTCAAATCCAGGAAATACAGAGAACGCCACAAAGATACTCCTCGAGAAGAGCAACTCCAAGACACATAATTGCCAGATTCACCAAAGTTGAAATGAAGGAAAAAATCTTAAGGGCAGCCAGAGAGAAAGGTCGGGTTACCCACAAAGGGAAGCCCATCAGACTAACAGCAGATCTCTCGGCAGAAACTCTTCAAGCCAGAAGAGAGTGGGGGCCAATATTCAACATTCTTAAAGAAAAGAATTTTCAACCCAGAATTTCATATCCAGCCAAACTAAGTTTCATAAGTGAAGGAGAAATAAAATCCTTTACAGATAAGCAACTGCTTAGAGATTTTGTCACCACTAGGCCTGCCTTACAAGAGACCCTGAAGGAAGCACTAAACATGGAAAGGAACAACCAGTACCAGCCATTGCAAAAACATGCCAAAATGTAAAGACCACCAAGGCTAGGAAGAAACTGCATCAACTAACGAGCAAAACAACCAGTTAATATCATAATGGCAGGATCAAGTTCACACATAACAATCTTAACCTTCAATGTAAATGGACTAAATGCTCCAATTAAAAGACAGAGACTGGCAAACTGGATAAAGAGTCAAGATCCATCAGTCTGCTGTATTCAGGAGACCCATCTCACACGCAGAGACATACATAGGCTCAAAATAAAGGGATGGAGAAGATTTACCAAGCAAATGGAGAACAAAAAAAAGCGGGGATTGCAATACTAGTCTCTGATAAAACAGACTTTAAACCATCAAAGATCAAAAGAGACAAAGAAGGCCATTACATAATGGTAAAGGGATCAATTCAACAGGAAGAGCTAACTATCCTAAATATATAAGCACCCAATACAGGAGCACCCAGATTCATAAAGCAAGTCCTTAGAGACTTACAAAGAGACTTAGACTCCCATACAATAATAATGGGAGACTTCAACACTCCACTGTCAACATTAGACAGATCAACGAGACAGAAAGTTAACAAGGATATCCAGGAATTGAACTCATCTCTGCAGCAAGCAGACCTAATAGACATCTATAGAACTCTCCACCCCAAATCAACAGAATATACATTCTTCTCAGCACCACATCGTAGCTACTCCAAAATTGACCACGTAATTGGAAGTAAAGCACTCCTCAGCAAATGTACAAGAACAGAAATTATAACAAACTGTCTCTCAGACCACAGTGCAATCAAATTAGAACTCAGGACTAAGAAACTCAATCAAAACCGCTCAACTACATGGAAACTGAACAACCTGCTCCTGAATAACTACTGGGTACATAACGAAATGAAGGCAGAAATAAAGATGTTCTTTGAAACCAATTAGAACAAAGATACAACATACCAGAATCTCTGGGACACATTTAAAGCAGTGTGTAGAGGGAAATTTATAGCACTAAATGCCCACAAGAGAAAGCAGGAAAGATCTAAAATTGACACTCTAACATCACAATTAAAAGAACTAGAGAAGCAAGAGCAAACACAGTCGAAAGCTAGCAGAAGGCAAGAAATAACTAAGATCAGAGCAGAACTGAAGGAGATAGAGACACAAAAAAAAACTCCAAAAAATCAATGAATCCAGGAGTTGGTTTTTTGAAAAGATCAACAAAATTGACAGACCACTAGCAAGACTAATAAAGAAGAAAAGGGAGAAGAATCAAATTGATGCAATTAAAAATGATGAAGGGGATTCACAGCTGAATTCTACCAGAGGTACAAGGAGGAGCTGGTACCATTCCTTCTGAAACTATTCCAATCAATAGAAAAAGAGGGAATCCTCCCTAACTCATTTTATGAGGCCAACATCATCCTGATACCAAAGCCTGGCAGAGACACAACAAAAAAAGAGAATTTTAGACCAATATCCCTGATGAACATCGATGCAAAAATCCTCAATAAAATACTGGCAAACCGGATTCAGCAGCACATCAAAAAGCTTATCCACCATGATCAAGTGGGCTTCATCCCTGGGATGCAAGGCTGGTTCAACATTCGCAAATCAATAAACATAATCCAGCATATAAACAGAACCAAAGACAAGAACCACATGATTATCTCAATCGATGCAGAAAAGGCTTTTGACAAAATTCAACAGCCCTTCATGCTAAAATCGCTCAATAAATTCGGTATTGATGGAACGTACCTCAAAATCATAAGAGCTATTTATGACAAACCCACAGCCAATATCATACTGAATGGGCAAAAACTGGAAAAATTCCCTTTGAAAACTGGCACAAGACAGGGATGCCCTCTCTCACCACTCCTATTCAACGTAGTGTTGGAAGTCCTGGCTAGGGCAATCAGGCAAGAGAAAGAAATCAAGGGGATTCAGTTAGGAAAAGAAGAAGTCAAATTGTCCCTCTTTGCAGATGACATGATTGTATATTTAGAAAACCCCATTGTCTCAGCCCAAAATCTCCTTAAGCTGATAAGCAACTTCAGCAAAGTCTCAGGATACAAAATTAATGTGCAAAAATCCCAAGCATTCGTATACACCAGTAACAGACAAACAGAGAGCCAAATCATGAATGAACTTCCATTCACAATTGCTTCAAAGAGAATAAAATACCTAGGAATCCAACTTACAAGGGATGTAAAGGACCTCTTCAAGGAGAACTACAAACCACTGCTCAATGAAATAAAAGAGGACACAAACAAATGGAAGAACATACCATGCTCATGGATAGGAAGAATCAATATCGTGAAAATGGCCATACTGCCCAAGGTAATTTATAGATTCAATGCCATCCCCATCAAGCTACCAATGAGCTTCTTCACAGAATTGGAAAAAACTGCTTTAAAGTTCATATGGAACCAAAAAAGAGCACGCATTTCCAAGACAATCATATGTCAAAAGAACAAAGCTGGAGGCATCACGCTACCTGACTTCAAACTATACAACAAAGGCTACAGTCACCAAAACAGCATGGTACTGGTACCAAAACAGAGATATAGACCAATGGAACAGAACAGAGTCCTCAGAAATAATACCACACATCTAGAGCCATCTGATCTTTGACAAACCTGAGAGAAACAAGAAATGGGGAAAGGATTCCCTATTTAATAAATGGTGCTGGGAAAATTGGCTAGCCATAAGCAGAAAGCTGAAACTGGATCCTTTCCTTACTCCTTATACGAAAATTAATTCAAGATGGATTAGAGACTTAAACGTTAGACCTAATACCATAAAAACTCTAGAGGAAAACCTAGGTAGTACCATTCAGGACATAGGCATGGGCAAAGACTTCATGTCTATAACACCAAAAGCAACGGCAGCAAAAGCCAAAATTGACTAATGGGATCTCATTAAACTAAAGAGCTTCTGCACAGCAAAAGAAACTACCATCAGAGTGAGCACACAACCTACAGAATGGGAGAAAATTTTTGCAATCTACTCATCTGACAAAGGCTAATATCCAGAACCTACAAAGACCTCAAACAAATTTACGAGAAAAAAAACAAACAACCCCATCAAAAAGTGGGCAAAGGATATGAACAGACATTTCTCAAAAGAAGACATTCATACAGCCAACAGACACATGAAAAAATGCTCATCATCACTGGCCATCAGAGAAATGCAAATCAAAACCACAATGAGATACCATCTCACACCAGTTAGAATGGCGATCATTAAAAAGTCAGGAAACAACAGGTGCTGGAGAGGATGTGGAGAAATAGGAACACTTTTACACTGTTGGTGGGATTGTAAACTAGTTCAATCATTATGGAAAACAGTATGGTGATTCCTCAAGGATCTAGAACTAGACGTACCATATGACCCAGCCATCCCATTACTGGGTATATACCCAAAGGATTATAAATCATGCTGCTATGGCCGGGAGGGTCCCACACCCACGGAGCCTCCCTCATTGCTAGCACAGCAGTCTGTGATCTACCGGCAAGGCAGCAGCGAGGCTGGGGGAGGGGCGCCCGCCATTGCTGAGGCTTAAGTAGGTAAACAAAGCTGCTGGGAACCTCGAAATGGGTGGAGCTCACAGCAGCTCAAGGAAACCTGCCTGTCTCTGTAGACTCCACCTCTGGGGACAGGGCACAGTAAACAATAACAAACGCAGCAGCTCTGCAGACGCAAACGACTCTGTCTGACAGCTTTGAAGAGAGCAGTGGATCTCCCAACACGGAGGTTGAGATCTGAGAAGGGACAGACTCCCTGCTCAAGTGGGTCCCTGACCCCTGAGTAGCCTAACTGGGAGACATCCCTCACTAGGGGCAGTCTGACACCCCACACCTCACAGGGTGGAGTACACCCCTGAGAGGAAGCTTTCAAAGCAAGAATCAGACAGGTACACTCGCTGTTCAGAAATATTCTATCTTCTGCAGCCTCTGCTGCTGATACCCAGGCAAACAGGGTCTGGAATGGACCCCAAGCAATCTCCTACAGCTACAACCTACAGCTGAGGATCCTGACTGTTAGAAGGAAAGCTATCAAACAGGAAGGACACCTACACCAAAACCCCATCAGTACATCACCATCATCAAAGACCAGGGGCAGATAAAACCACAAAGATGGGGAAAAAGCAGGGCAGAAAAGCTGGAAATTCAAAAAATAAGAGCGCATCTCCCCCGGCAAAGGAGCGCAGCTATCGCCAGCAATGGATCAAAGCTGGACGGAGAATGACTTTCACGACATGAGAGAAGAAGGCTTCAGTCCATCAAATTTCTCAGAGCTAAAGGAGGAATTACGTACCCAGCGCAAAGAAACTAAAAACCTTGAAAAAAAAGTGGAAGAATTGATGGCTAGAGTAATTAATGCAGAGAAGCTCACAAACGAAATGAAAGAGACGAAAACCATGGCAGGAGAAATACGTGACAAATGCACAAGCTTCAGTAACCGACTCGATCAACTGGAAGAAAGAATGTCAGCGATGGAGGATCAAATGAATGAAATGAAGCGAGAAGAGAAACCAAAAGAAAAAAGAAGAAAAAGAAATGAACAAAGCCTGCAAGAAGTATGGGATTATGTAAAAAGACCAAATCTACGTCTGATTGGGGTGCCTGAAAGTGAGGGGGAAAATGGAACCAAGTTGGAAAACACTCTTCAGGATACCATCCAGGAGAACTTCCCCAACCTAGTAGGGCAGGCCAACATTCAAATCCAGGAAATACAGAGAACGCCACAAAGATACTCCTCGAGAAGAGCAACTCCAAGACACATAATTGCCAGATTCACCAAAGTTGAAATGAAGGAAAAAATCTTAAGGGCAGCCAGAGAGAAAGGTCGGGTTACCCACAAAGGGAAGCCCATCAGACTAACAGCAGATCTCTCGGCAGAAACTCTTCAAGCCAGAAGAGAGTGGGGGCCAATATTCAACATTCTTAAAGAAAAGAATTTTCAACCCAGAATTTTATATCCAGCCAAACTAAGTTTCATAAGTGAAGGAGAAATAAAATCCTTTACAGATAAGCAACTGCTTAGAGATTTTGTCACCACTAGGCCTGCCTTACAAGAGACCCTGAAGGAAGCACTAAACATGGAAAGGAACAACCAGTACCAGCCATTGCAAAAACATGCCAAAATGTAAAGACCACCAAGGCTAGGAAGAAACTGCATCAACTAACGAGCAAAACAACCAGTTAATATCATAATGGCAGGATCAAGTTCACACATAACAATCTTAACCTTCAATGTAAATGGACTAAATGCTCCAATTAAAAGACAGAGACTGGCAAACTGGATAAAGAGTCAAGATCCATCAGTCTGCTGTATTCAGGAGACCCATCTCACACGCAGAGACATACATAGGCTCAAAATAAAGGGATGGAGAAGATTTACCAAGCAAATGGAGAACAAAAAAAAGCGGGGATTGCAATACTAGTCTCTGATAAAACAGACTTTAAACCATCAAAGATCAAAAGAGACAAAGAAGGCCATTACATAATGGTAAAGGGATCAATTCAACAGGAAGAGCTAACTATCCTAAATATATAAGCACCCAATACAGGAGCACCCAGATTCATAAAGCAAGTCCTTAGAGACTTACAAAGAGACTTAGACTCCCATACAATAATAATGGGAGACTTCAACACTCCACTGTCAACATTAGACAGATCAACGAGACAGAAAGTTAACAAGGATATCCAGGAATTGAACTCATCTCTGCAGCAAGCAGACCTAATAGACATCTATAGAACTCTCCACCCCAAATCAACAGAATATACATTCTTCTCAGCACCACATCGTAGCTACTCCAAAATTGACCACGTAATTGGAAGTAAAGCACTCCTCAGCAAATGTACAAGAACAGAAATTATAACAAACTGTCTCTCAGACCACAGTGCAATCAAATTAGAACTCAGGACTAAGAAACTCAATCAAAACCGCTCAACTACATGGAAACTGAACAACCTGCTCCTGAATAACTACTGGGTACATAACGAAATGAAGGCAGAAATAAAGATGTTCTTTGAAACCAATTAGAACAAAGATACAACATACCAGAATCTCTGGGACACATTTAAAGCAGTGTGTAGAGGGAAATTTATAGCACTAAATGCCCACAAGAGAAAGCAGGAAAGATCTAAAATTGACACTCTAACATCACAATTAAAAGAACTAGAGAAGCAAGAGCAAACACAGTCGAAAGCTAGCAGAAGGCAAGAAATAACTAAGATCAGAGCAGAACTGAAGGAGATAGAGACACAAAAAACCCTCCAAAAAATCAATGAATCCAGGAGTTGGTTTTTTGAAAAGATCAACAAAATTGACAGACCACTAGCAAGACTAATAAAGAAGAAAAGGGAGAAGAATCAAATTGATGCAATTAAAAATGATGAAGGGGATATCACCACCGACCCCACAGAAATACAAACTACCATCAGAGAATACTATAAACACCTCTACGCAAATAAACTGGAAAATCTAGAAGAAATGGATAATTTCCTGGACACTTACACTCTTCCAAGACTAAACCAGGAAGAAGTTGAATCCCTGAATAGATCAATAGTAGGCTCTGAAATTGAGGCAATAATTAATAGCCTACCAACCAAAAAAAGTCCAGGACCAGATGGAGTCAGAGCTGAATTCTACCAGAGGTACAAGGAGGAGCTGGTACCATTCCTTCTGAAACTATTCCAATCAATAGAAAAAGAGGGAATCCTCCCTAACTCATTTTATGAGGCCAACATCATCCTGATACCAAAGCCTGGCAGAGACACAACAAAAAAAGAGAATTTTAGACCAATATCCCTGATGAACATCGATGCAAAAATCCTCAATAAAATACTGGCAAACCGGATTCAGCAGCACATCAAAAAGCTTATCCACCATGATCAAGTGGGCTTCATCCCTGGGATGCAAGGCTGGTTCAACATTCGCAAATCAATAAACATAATCCAGCATATAAACAGAACCAAAGACAAGAACCACATGATTATCTCAATCGATGCAGAAAAGGCTTTTGACAAAATTCAACAGCCCTTCATGCTAAAATCGCTCAATAAATTCGGTATTGATGGAACGTACCTCAAAATCATAAGAGCTATTTATGACAAACCCACAGCCAATATCATACTGAATGGGCAAAAACTGGAAAAATTCCCTTTGAAAACTGGCACAAGACAGGGATGCCCTCTCTCACCACTCCTATTCAACGTAGTGTTGGAAGTTCTGGCTAGGGCAATCAGGCAAGAGAAAGAAATCAAGGGGATTCAGTTAGGAAAAGAAGAAGTCAAATTGTCCCTGTTTGCAGACGACATGAGTGTATATTTAGAAAACCCCATTGTCTCAGCCCAAAATCTCCTTAAGCTGATAAGCAACTTCAGCAAAGTCTCAGGATACAAAATTAATATGCAAAAATCACAAGCATTCTTATACACCAGTGACAGTCAAACAGAGAGCCAAATCATGAATGAACTTCCATTCACAATTGCTTCAAAGAGAATAAAATACCTAGGAATCCAACTTACAAGGGATGTAAAGGACCTCTTCAAGGAGAACTACAAACCACTGCTCAGTGAAATAAAAGAGGACACAAACAAATGGAAGAACATACCATGCTCATGGATAGGAAGAATCAATATCGTGAAAAATGGCCATACTGCCCAAGGTAATTTATAGATTCAATGCCATCCCCATCAATCTACCAATGAGCTTCTTCACAGAATTGGAAAAAACTGCTTTAAAGTTCATATGGAACCAAAAAAGAGCCCGCATCTCCAAGACAATCCTAAGTCAAAAGAACAAAGCTGGAGGCATCACGCTACCTGACTTCAAACTGTACTACAAGGCTACAGTAACTAAAACAGCATGGTACTGGTACCAAAACAGAGATATAGACCAATGGAACAGAACAGAGTCCTCAGAAATAATACCACACATCTAGAGCCATCTGATCTTTGACAAACCTGAGAGAAACAAGAAATGGGGAAAGGATTCCCTATTTAATAAATGGTGCTGGGAAAATTGGCTAGCCATAAGTAGAAAGCTGAAACTGGATCCTTTCCTTACTCCTTATACGAAAATTAATTCAAGATGGATTAGAGACTTAAATGTTAGACCTAATACCATAAAAATCCTAGAGGAAAACCTATGTAGTACCATTCAGGACATAGGCATGGGCAAAGACTTCATGTCTAAAACACCAAAAGCAACGGCAGCAAACGCCAAAATTGACAAATGGGATCTCATTAAACTAAAGAGCTTCTGCACAGCAAAAGAAACTACCATCAGAGTGAACAGGCAACCTACAGAATAGGAGAAAATTTTTGCAATCTACTCATCTGAAAAAGGGCTAATATGCAGAACCTACAAAGACCTCAAACAAATTTACGAGAAAAAAAACAAACAACCCCATCAAAAAGTGGGCATAGGATATGAACAGACATTTCTCAAAAGAAGACATTCATACAGCCAACAGACACATGAAAAAATGCTCATCATCACTGGCCATCAGAGAAATGCAAATCAAAACCACAATGAGATACCATCTCACACCAGTTAGAATGGCGATCATTAAAAAGTCAGGAAACAACAGGTGCTGGAGAGGATGTGGAGAAATAGGAACACTTTTACACTGTTGGTGGGATTGTAAACTAGTTCAACCATTATGGAAAACAGTATGGCGATTCCTCAAGGATCTAGAACTAGATGTACCATATGATCCAGCCATCCCATTACTAGGTATATACCCAAAGGATTATAAATTATGCTGCTATAAAGACACATGCACACGTATGTTTATTGCGGCACTATTCACAATAGCAAAGACTTGGAATCAACCCAAATGTCCATCAGTGACAGATTGGATTAAGAAAATGTGGCACATATACACCATGGAATACTATGCAGCCATAAAAAAGGATAAGTTTGTGTCCTTTGTAGGGACATGGATGCAGCTGGAAACCATCATTCTCAGCAAACTATCACAAGAACAGAAAACCAAACACCGCATGTTCTCACTCATAGGCGGGAACTGAACAATGAGATCACTTGGACTCGGGAAGGGGAACATCACACATTGGGGCCTATCATGGGGTGTGGGGAGGGGGGAGGGATTGCATTGGGAGTTACACCTGATGTAAATGACGAGTTGATGGGTGCAGCACACCAACATGGTACAAGTATACATATGTAGCAAACCTGCACGTTGTGCATATGTACCCTACAACTTGAAGTTTAATCATAATAAATAAATTAAAAAAAAAGAGAGAGAGAAAAAAAAGAAAAATTTAGTTTTAGAACTAAAACATAGAATTGATTCAACTGAGAACTGAAGAAGTAATCTTACTCTTGTGTAGTAAGAATTATCTTACTACACAAAAGCAAAAATATACAAAGAAACAAAACAAGTGAAAAGAATAAGAGACATGGAGAATATATCCAGGAGACATAATATGCAAAATGGAGTAGTTTCAGGAGACAAATGAATAGACTTAAGAGAAGCAAAAAATACAGAAAGAAGAAGAAAAAACTGAGTTGTAAAAAGATACACATTTTCAAATGGGAAGTGTACTTATAGTGTCATAGAGGAATTACACCTTGTAAAATTTCCGAACTCTGAGAATAAGAAAATTTACTTATAGGCTTTTAAACAGGAGAAAAATCTAGTTTCAAAGGCAAGAGAAACAAATCAGAAACAGATTTCTCACCTGCAACTCTAGAAACTCAGATGGGACAAAATATGCTTAGCATTTAGAGAAAAGCTTTGTGATCCATGAATCTTACACTATTCAATAAAATGTTTATGTGGGAAGAGAAAAAAGTTTTTCACCACAAGAGAATTCATAATGTGTGCCACCCAGATACACCTTCTAAGTAAATTGCTTAAGGGAGTACTACAATAAATAAAATAAAATCAGAACAAAAATCTCAAGATATGATAGACTATTCCAAGAGTAGGATTCAGTTAAAAAATATTCATTAGTTTCCTATTCTGTTCTAAAATACAGTGGTGAACAAGACAGAGCCCCTGCCATTTAAAAGTGTATATTCAGATACTAAATGTTGTGAAGGAGACTAAATGGAATAATGAGAAGGACTGCTTTGGCAAAGCTGGAGATGACATTCAAATTGAGAATTGAATGTAAGAAGGAACTCTGCACACTTAATAGAAGAGCATTCTGACCAGAAATCAGCCTCCAGAAGAAAATAAACTTAGTGTGTTCAGCTCATTCAGAAAGAAAACCACACTGACTGGGCATAAGGAATTTGGGCAGACATGGGAGAAGATAAGATCAAGAAGGAAGTGTGGCAGAGACCACCATCAACACACTGAAATCCAGGTTCTTCCTCTCTTTCTATAATATAGAGCTAGACTGCATTTCCCAGCCTTCCTAGAAATTGGATGTGGCTATGAGAGACCCAGCCAGTGCAATATGAACAGAAGTGATACTCGTTTCTGCACATAAAAAACACTCATATATACTTCTCTCTGTGTCTTTGCTCCTCCAGCTGGTCGAAATGGAAATGACCCCAAGTGTGACTTTGAAAGAGACTTGTGTAGGAGATGACAGTCAGCCTACATCCCTGAATGACTGTATGTTGTTATGTGAGCAAGAAATAAACATCTACAACATTTGAAAAAAAAAAAAAAAAAGACACATGCACACGTATGTTTATTGCGGCACTATTCACAATAGCAAAGACTTGGAATCAACCCAAATGTCCATCAGTGACAGACTGGATTAAGAAAATGTGGCACATATACACCATGGAATACTATGCAGCCATAAAAAAGGATGAGTTTGTGTCCTTTGTAGGGAAATGGATGCAGCTGGAAACCATCATTCTTAGCAAACTATCACAAGAACAGAAAACCAAACACCGCATGTTCTCACTCATAGGTGGGAACTGAACAATGAGATCACTTGGACTCGGGAAGGGGAACATCACACACCGGGGCCTATCATGGGGAGGGGGGAGGGGGGAGGGATTGCATTGGGAGTTATACCTGATGTAAATGACGAGTTGATGGGTGCTGACGAGTTGATGGGTGCAGCACAGCAACAGGGCACAAGTATACATATGTAACAAACCTGCACGTTATGCACATGTACCCTAGAACTTAAAATTAAAAAAAAAAAAAAAAAAAGAAGCAACCAACCACATCCCTCCTTCCCACTAGAGGCTTCCAGGCTGAAACAGGTTGATACAGGGAGAGGAGGAGAAGATACGCAACTAAGTCACATTTTGAGATCTGTTTAATAATAATTCTAATTTCATGTTCTCACTTATTTGTGAGATCTAAAAATCAAAACAATTGAACTCATGGAGATAGAGAGTAGAAGCATGGTTACCAGAGGCTGGGAAGGGTAGTGGGGGTTTGAGGCAAAGCTGGAGATGGTTAATGGGTACAAAAAAACAGAAAGAATAAATAAGATCTAGTATTTGATAGCACAACAAGGCGACTATAGTCGGTAATAATTTAACTGTGCATTTTAAAATAACTGAAAGAGTCTAATTGGATTGCTTGTAACACAAAGGATAAATTCTTGAGAGAATGGATACCCCATTTTACATGATGTGATTATTATTCATTGCATGCCTGAATCAGAATATCTCATGCACCCCATAAATACATACATCTACTATATACCCACAAAATTGAAATAAATAATTTTTAAAAATAAAAAATAAAAAATAATCTTCCACTTATTTTTTAGGAAAAGCACAAAACTAAATTGTTACAAAAGGATTGACCAAACAATCCTTTGAAGGGTTTGAGTCAGCAGTTGTGGCAGGAATGCGGTTGGGGGAAATGGGGAGAAGTGAGTGAAGATAAAAGGAATTGGACAAGTGTTGATGTTGGTGAAATGAATGATGAGTACCTAGAGGTAATCCATTATTGTATGCATTTGGAATTTATCATAAAAATATTTTTGAAAGAGCATATTCACTACTGAAAATTCAAATAAGGGGAATAAATTAAAGACCACTTATCATCCTATAATTTCAAACATTAAAAAGATTTATTATTTTATGAGAAAACTATAGCACTATTATATAAATATGGTATATTAATTTTTAAATAGCATTATACCTGAGCATTTTGCTAAGTTATTGTAATGTATCAAATATATATTTTACTTATTTTTATAAAAGTGAGACATAAAGTAAGCCTAAAAGAGTTATACTAGAATAATAAGTACTAGAAATATAAAATAATTCTATATAAAATGATTAAATATAAATATGAAAAGAATTATAATTTAATTGCACCAGGAAAATCATACTTGATTTAAAAATCCTTGAAAAGTAAAATAGAATTCAAAAAGCTTTAATTGTATTTGTATTTGACACTGTTATACTTAGTTTTTTAGCATGATATAATTATGAAAAATATTGAAAGCAATGTTATTACCTGTGGAAGACATCCGAGTTCTGGAGACATTGGCGGCGAATCTGTATAGGTTTGCAGCACTCTCCATTCTTGCTTCCTCAGAAGGAATTCCACTAAGGGGCATAAGGCAGAAAGTGAGACAGGTAATTCTCAGAGCAGGAGAGAAGGTTTATTAAAAGGCTTTAAAACAGAAAGGAAAAGAAGGGAAGTACAACCTGGAAGAGGGCCAAGTGGGAGACTTGAGAAGCCAAGTGCACAGCTTGACTTCTTGATTTGGGGTTTTATACATTGGCATACTTCCGGGATCTTGCCTTACTTCTCCTCACTCCTGAGATCTCATTGGGAAGTTGCTGATCAGTTTCAGGTGTTTTCTATTAGAAGCCTGCCTTTCCTTGACACCAGGTATGACCAATTACTACTTTAGAGAAACAGTTAACAACTCCTTGATCATCACCTGAGGGTCTCCCAACACATTTGGTGTGTGGAAGAGGGGAGCCCTCTCCTGCCCTGCTCATATTTGACTAGCTTTCTACTGCAACAATATTTCTTGAATATTCTTTATGTACTAAGTAATAAGAATTCTGATATTTCATGAGTGATTGTTACACAAAATTATAAAAATAAAAAAGAAATTAAGCATGTAATATTAAAAAAAAAAGTGGAAAGAAGCTTTCTGAGAAACTGCTTTGTGTTCTGTTAATTCATCTCACAGAGTTACAGCTTTACCCTCAAGAAGCCTTTCCCTAAGACGGTTCTTGTGGAATTTGCAAAGTGATATTAGGAAGCCCATAGACGGCTATGGTGAAAAAGGAAATATCTTCGAATAAAAAGTGGAAAGAAGCTTTCTGAGAAACTTCTTTGTGTTCTGTTAATTCATCTCACAGAGTTACAGGTTTGCCCTCAAAAATCCTTTCGCTAAGACTGTTCTTGTGGAATTTGCAGAGTGATATTTGGAAGCCCATAGAGGGCTATGGTGAAAAAGGAAAAATCTTCAGTTAAAAAGTGGAAAGAAGCTTTCTGAGAAACTGCATTGTGCTCTGTTAATTCATCTCTCAGAGTTACAGCTTTCCCCTCAAGAAGCCTTTCGTTAAGACTGTTCTTGTGGAATTTGCAAGGTGATATTTGGAAGCCCATAGCGGGCTATGGTGAAAAAGGAAATATCCTAAGAGAAAAACTGGAAAGAAGCTTTGTGAGAAACTGATTTGTGTTCTGTTAAATCATCTCACAGAGTTGCAGCTTTACCCTCAAGAAGCCTTTCGCTAAGACTTTTCTTGCGGAATTTGCAAAGTGATATTTGGAAGCCCATAGAGGGCTACGGTGAAAAAGGAAATATCTTCTGTTAAAAACTGTAAAGAAGCTTTCTGAGAACCTGCTTTGTGTCTTGTTAATTCATCTCACAGAGTTACAGCTTTCCCCTCAAGAAACCTTTTCCTAAGAGTGTTCTGGTGAAATTTGCAAAGTGATATATGGAAGTCCATAGAGGGCTAGGGTAAAAAAGGAAATATCCTAAGATAAAAACTGAAAAGAAGCTTTCTGAGAAACTGCCTTGTGTTCTGTTAATTCATCTCACAGGGTTACAGCTTTCTCCTCAAAAAGCCTTTCGCTTAGACTGTTCTTGTGGAATTTCAAAGTAATATTTGGAAAGCCATAGAAGGATATGGTAAAAAAGCAAATACCTTCTGTTAAAAACTGGAAAGAAGCTTTCTGAGAAACTGCTTTGTCTTCTGTTAATTCATCTCACAGAGTTACAGCATTGCCCTCAAGAAGCCTTTCACTAAGACTCTTCTTGTGGAATTTGCAAAGTGATATTTGGAAGCCCATAGAGCCCCATGGTGAAAAAGGAAACATCCTAAGATAAAAACTGAAAAGTAGCTTTCTGAGAAATTGCTTTGTGTTCTGTTAATTCATCTCACACACCTACAGCTTTCCCCTCAAGAAGCCTTTCTCTACGACTGTTCTTGTGGAGTTTGCAAAGAGACATTTGGGAGCCCATAGAGGGCTATGGTGAAAAAGGAAATATCTTCCGTTAAAAACTGAAAAGAAGGTTTCTGAGGAACCACTTTGTGTTCTGTTAATTCATCTCACAGAGGTACAGCTTTCCCCTGAAGAAACCGTTCACTGAGACTGTTCTTGTGGAATTTGCAAAGTGATATTGGAAGACCATAGAGGGTTATGGCAAAAAAGAAAATCTGCTAAGATAAAAACCGAAAGGAAGCTTTCTGAAAAAGTGCATTGTGTTCTCTTAATTCATGTAACAGAGTTAGAGCTCTCCTTTCAAGAAGCCGTTCACTAAGACTGTTCCTGTGGAATTTGCAAGGTGATATTTGGAAGCCCACAGAGGGATATGGTGAAAAAGGAATTATCTTCCGTTAAAAATTGGAAAGAAGCTTTCTGAGCAACTGCTTTGTGTTCTGTTAATTCATCTCACAGAGTTACAGCTTTCCCCTTAAGAAGACTTTCGCTAAGGCTGTTCTTGTGGAATTTGCGATGTGATATTTGGAGCAAATAGAGGGCTATGGTGAAAAAGGAAATATCCTAAGGTAAAAACTGAATGAAGCTTTCTGAGAAACTGATTTGTGTTCTGTTAATTTATCTCACATAGTTACATCTTTCCCCTCAAGAAGCCTTTCGCTAAGATTCTTCTTGTGGAATTTGCAAAGTGATATTTCGAAGCCCATAGAGGGCTATGGTGAAAATGGAAGTATGCTAAGATAAAAACCGAAAAGAAGCTGTCTGAGAAACTGCTTTGTGTTCTGTTAATTCGTCTCACAGATTTACAGCTTTCTTCTCAAGAAGCCTTTCGCTAAGACTGTTCTTGTGGAATTTGAAAAGAGTTATTTGGAAGCCCTTAGAGGGCTATGGTGTAAAAGGAAATATCTTCCGTTAAAAACTGGAAAGAAGCTTTCTGAGAACCTGCTTTGTGTTCTGTTAATTCATCTCACAGAGTTACAGCTTTCTCCTCAAGAAGCCTTTCGCTAAGACTGTTCTTGTGGAATTTGCAAAGAGATATTTGGAAGCCCTTAGCGGGCTATGGTGAAAAAGGAAATATCCTAAGATAAAAACTGAAAAGAAGCTTTCTGAGGAACTGCTTACTGTTCTGTTAATTCATCTCAGAGATTTACAGCTTTCCGTTCAAGAAGGCTTTCACAAAGTCTCTTCTTTTGAAATTGGCAAAGTGATATTTGGAAGCCCATAGAGAGCTATGGTGCAAATGGAAATATCCTAAGATAAAAACCGAAAAGAAATTTTCTGAGAAACAGCTTTGTCTTCTGTTAATTCATCTAACAGAGTTACAGCTTTCCCCACAAGAAACCTTTCGCTAAGACTGTTCTTGTGGAATTTGTAAAGTGATATTTGGAAGCCCATTGAGCGCTAAGGTGAAAATGGAAATATCCTAAGATGAAAACCGAAAAGAAGCTTTCTGGGAAAGTGTTTTGTGTTCTGTTACTTTATCTCACAGAGTTACAGCTTTACCCTCAAGAAGCCGTTCACTAAGACAGTTTTTGTGAAATTTGCAAACTGATATTTGGAAGCCCACTGAGGGCTATGGTGAAAAAGGAAATAACCTAAAACAAAAACTGAAAAGAAGCTGCCTGAGAAACTGCTTTGTGTTCTGTTAATTCATCTCACAGAGTTACAGATTTCCCCTCAAGAAGCCTTTTGCTAAGGTTGTTCTTGTGGAATTTGCAACGTGATATTTGGAAGCCCATAGAGGCCTATGGTGAAAAAGGAAATATCTTCCTTTAAAAACTGGAAAGAAGCTTTTTGAGAAACTGTTTTGTGTTTTGTTAATTCATCTCACAGAGTTAGAGCTTTCTCCTCAAGAATCCTTTCGCTAAGAATTTTCTTCGGCCATTTGCAATGTGATATTTGGAAGCCCACAGAGGGCTAAGGTGAAAAAGGAAATATCTTCTGTTAAAAACTGAAAGGAAGATTTCTGAGAGACTGCTTTGTGTTCTGTTAATTCATCTCACAGAGTTACAGCTTTTCCCTAAAGAAACTTTTCTCTAAGACGGTTCTTGTGAAATTTGCAAAGTGATATTTGGAAGCCCATAGAGGGCTATGGTGAAAAAGGATATATCTTCCGTTAAAAACTGGAAAGAATCTTTCTAAGAAACTGCTTTGTGTTTTTTTAAATTCATCTCAGAGAGTTACAGCTTTTCCTCAAGAAGCCTTACGCTAAGACTGTTGTGCGGAATTTACAATGTGATATTTGGAAACCCATAGAGGGCTATGGTGAAAAAGGAAATATCCTAAGATAATAACTGAAAAGAAGCTTTCTGAGAAACTGCTTTGTGTTCTGTTAATTCATCTCAGAGAGTTACAGCTTTCCCTCAAGAAGCCTTTCAATAATGCAGTTTTGTGGAATTTGCAAAGTCATATTTTGAAGCCCGTAGAGGGCTATGGTGAAAAAGGAAATATCTTCAGTTAAAAACTGACAAGAAGCTTTCTGGAAACTGTGTTGTGTTCTCTTAATTCATCTCACAGAGTTACAGCTTTCTCCTCAAGAAGCCTTTTGCTAAAACTGTTCTTATGGAATTTGCAAAGTGATATTGGGAAGTCCATAGATGGCTGTGGTGGAAATGGAAATATCCTAAGATAAAAACCGAAAAGAAGCTTTCTGAGAAACTGCTTTGTGTTGTGTTAGTTCATCTCACAGAGTTACAGCTTTCCCCTCAAGAAGCCGTTCACTCAGACAGTTCTTGTGAAATTTGCAAAGTGATATTTGGAAGCCCATAGAGGGCTATGGTGAAAAACGAATTATACTAAGATAAAAACCGAAGAGAAGCTTTATGATAAACTGCTTTGTGTTTTGTTAGTTCATCTCACAGTGTTACAGCTTTCCCCCGAAGAAGCCGTTCACTAAGACTGTTCTTGTGAAATTTGGAAAGTGATATTTGGAAGCCCATAGAGGGCTATGGTGAAAATTGAAATATCTTCCATAAAAAACTGGAAAGAAGCTTTCTGAGAAACTGCTTTGTGTTCTGTTAATTCATCTCACAGTATTACAGCTTTCCGCTCAAGAAGCCTTTCCCTAAGACTGTTCTTGTGGGATTTGCAAACTGATATTTGGAAACCAATAGAGGGCTATGGTGAAAATGGAAATATCCTAAGATAAAAACAGAAACAAAGCTTTCTGAGAAACTGCTTTGCGTTCTGTTAGTTCATCTCACAGAGTTACAGTTTCCCACTCGATAAGCCTTTCACAAAGGCTGTTCTTGTTTTATTTCAATGTGATATTTGGAAGCCCATAGAGGGCTATGGTGAAAAAGGAAATATCTTCAGTTAAAAACTGTAAAGAAGCTTTCTGAAAAACTGCTTTGTGTTCTGTTATTTGATGTCACAGAGTTACAGCTTTCCTCTCAAGAATACTATCGCTAAGGCTGTTCATGTGCAATTTGCAAAGTGATGTTTGGAAGCCTATAGAGGGTTATGCTGAAAAAGGAAATATCTTCAGTTAAAAACTGGCAAGAAGCTTTCTGAGAAACTGCTTTGTGTTTCGATAATTCATCTCACACAGTTACAGCTTTCCCCTCAAAAGCGTTTAGCTAAGGCTGTTCCTGTGAATCTGCAAAGTAATATTTGGAAGCCCTTAGAGTGCTATGGAAAAAAGTAAAAATCCTAATATAAAAACTGAAACCAAATTTCCTGAGAAACTGGATTGTGTTCTCTTAGTTCATCTCACAGAGTTAACGCTTTCCCATCAAGAACCCTTTCGCTAGCACTGTTGTTGTGGATCATGCAAAGTGATATTTGGAATCCCATAGAGGGCTATGATGAAAACGGAAATATCCTAAGATGAAAACTGAAAAGAAGCTTTCTGAGAAACTGCTTTGTATTCCGTTAATTCTTCTCACAGTGTTACAGCTTTCCCCTCAAGAAGTCTTTCACTAAGACAGTTCTTGTGGAGTTTGCAAAGTGATATTTGGAAGCCCATAGGGGTTATGGTGAAAAATGAAACATTTTCAGTTAAAATCTGGAAGGAAACTTTCTGAGAAACTGCTTTGTATTCTGTTAATTCATCTCACAGAGTTACAGCTTACCCTTCAAGAAGCCTTTCGCTAAGTCTGTTCTTGTGGAATTTGCAAAGTGATATTTGGAAGCCCATAAACGGCCATGTTGAAAAAGGAAATATCTTCAGTTAAAAACTGGAAAGAAGATTTCTGAGAGACTGCTTTGTGTTCTGTTAATTCATCTCACAGAGTTACAGCTTTCCCCTCAAGAAGTCTTTCACGAAGGCTGTTCTTGTTTAACTTGCAAAGTGATATTTGCAAGTCCATAGACGGCTATGATGAAAAAGGAAATACCTTCAGTTTAAAACTGAAAAGAAGCTTTTTGAGAAACTGCCTTTTGTTCTGTTAATTCATCTCAGAGGTTACAGCTTTCTCCTCAAGAAGCCTTTCGCTAGGACTGTTCTAGTGGAATTTGGGAAGTGATATTTGGAAGCACATAGATTGCTATGGTGATAAAGGAAACATCTTAAGTTAAAAACTGGAAGGAAGCTTCCTGAGAAACTTTTTTGTGTTTCGTTAATTCATCTCAAAGAATTAGATCTTTCTCCACAAGAAGCCTTTCGCTAAGACTGTTCTTGTGGAATTTGCAATGTGATATTTGAAAGCCCAAAGAGGTCTATGGTGAAAAAGGAAATATCTTCAGTTAAAAACTGGAAAGAAGTCTTCTGAGAAAACGCTTTGTGTTCTGTTAATTCATCTCACAGAGTTACAGCTTTCCCCTCAAGTAACCTTTCGCTAAGACTGTTCTTGTGGAATTTGCAAAGTGATATTTGGAAGCCCTTGGAGCACTATGGTGAAAAGGAAATATCCTAAGATAAAAACTGAAAAGACGCTTTCTGAGGAACTGCTTTCTGTTGTGTTAACTCATCTCAGAGATTTTCAGCTTTCCATTCAAGAAGCCTTTCGCAAAGACTGTTCTTTTGGAATTGGCAAAGTCATATTTGGAAGCCCATAGAGAGCTATGGTGCAAATGGAAATATCCTTAGATAAAAACCGAAAAGAAGCTTTCTGAGAAACTGCTTTGTCTTCTGTTAATTCATCTCACAGAGTTACAGCTTTCCCCTAAAGAAGCCTTTCGCTAAGACTGTTCTTGTGGAATATGTAAAGTGATCTTTGGAAGCCCATAGAGGTCTAAGCTGAAAATGGAATTATGCTAAGATAAAAACTGTAAAGAAGCTTTCTGGGAAATTTCCTTGTGTTCTGTTAGTTCATCTCACAGAGTTGCAGCTTTCCTCTCAAGAAGCCGTTCACTAAGACAGTTTTCGTGAAATTTGCAAACTTATATTTGGAAGCACCGGTTAAAAAGGAAACATCTTCCGTTAAAAACTGGAAAGAAGCTTTCTGAGAAACTGCTTTGTGTTCTGTTAATTCATCTCACAGAGCTACAACTTTCCCCTCAAGAAGCCTTTCGCTAAGACTGTTGTTGTGGAATTTGCAAAGTGATATTTGGAAGCCCAGAGAGGGCTATGGTGAAAAAGGAAATATCTTCATTTCAAAACTAGAAAGAAGCTTTCTGAGAAACTTCTTTGTGTTCTGTTAATTTATCTCACAGAGTTAAAGCTTTCCCCTCAAGAAGCCTTTCTCTAAGATTGTTCTTGTGGAATTTGCAAAGTGATATTTGGATGCCCACAGAGGGCTATGGTGAAAAAGAAAATCTCTTCCGTTAAAAACTGGAAAGAAGCTTTCTGAGAAACTCCTTTTTGTTCTGTTAATTCATCTCACAGAGTTACAGCTTTTCCCTCAAGAAACCTTTCGCTAAGACTGTTCTTGTGGAATTTGCAAAGTGATATTTGGAACCCCATAGACGGCTATGGTGAAAAAGGAAATGTCTTCAGTTAACAAGTGGAAAGAAGCTTTTTGAGAAACTGCTTTGTGATCTGTCAATGCATCTCACATACTTACTGCTTTCACCTCAAGAAGCCTTTCGCTAAGACTGCTCTGGTGGAATTTAAAAAGTGATATTTGGAAGCCCATAGAGGGCGATGGTGAAAAAGGAAATATCTTCAGTTAAAAACTGCAAAGAAGCTTTCTGAGAAATGGCTTTGTGTTCTCTTAATTCATCTCACAGAATTACAGCTTTCCCCTCAAAAAACCTTTCGCTAAGACTGATCTTGTGAAATTTCCAAAGTGATATTTGGAAGCCCAATGTGGGCTATGGTGACAAAGGAAATCTCTTCCGATAAAAACTGGAAAAAAAGCTTTCTGAGAAACGGCTTTGTGTTCTGTTAATTCATCTGAGAGAGTTACAGGTTTCCCCTCAAGAAGCCTTTGGCTAAGACTGTTCTGGTGGAATTTGCCAAGTGATATTTGGAAGCCCATACAGGGCTATGATGAAAAAGTAAATATCTTCCGTTAAAAACTGGGAAGAAACATTCTGAGAAACTGCTATGTGTTCTGTTAGCTCATCACACAGAGTTACAGGTTTTCCCTCAAGAAGCCTTTCCCTATGACTTTTCTGGTGGAATTTGCAAAGTGATATTTGGAAGCCCAATGAGGGCTATGGTGAAAAAGGAAATGTCTTCCGTTAAAAACTGGAAAGAAGCTTTCTGAGAAACGGCTTAGTTTTCTGTTAATTCATCTCACAGATTTGCAGCTTTCCCCTCAAGAAGCCTTTAGCTAATACTGTTCTTGTGGAATTTTCAAGGTGATATTTGGAAGCCGATAGAGGGCTAGGGTGAAAAAGGAAATATCTTCAGTTAAAAACTGGAAAGAAGCTTTCTGAGAAACGGCTTAGTTTTCTGTTAATTCATCTCACCGATTTACAGCTTTTCCCTCAAGAAGCATTTCGCTAAGACGTTTCTTGTGGAATTTACAAAGTGATATTTGGAAGCCCGTAGAGGGTTAAGGTGAAAAAGAAAATATCTTCAGTTAAAAACTGTAAATAAGCTTTCTGAGAACCTGTTTTGTGTTCTGTTAATTCATTTCACAGAGTTATAGCTTTGCTCTCAAGAAGCCTTTTGCTAATACTGTTATTGTGGAATTTGCAAAGTGATATTAGGAAGCCCAGAGAGGGCTATGCTGAAAAAGGAAATATCTTCAGTTAAAAACTGGAAAGAAGCTTTCTGAGAAACGCCTTAGTGTTCTGTTAATTCATCTCAGAGAGTTACAGCTTTCCCCTCAAGTAGCCTTTCGCTAAGGCAGTTCTGGTGGAATTTATAAAGTGATATTTGGAAGCCCATAGAGGGCTATGGTGAAAAAGTAAATATCTTCAGTTAAAAACTGGAAAGAATCTTTCTGAGAAACTGTTTTGTGTTCTGTTAATTCATCTCACAGAGTTAAGCTTTCCCCTCAAGAAGCCTTTCACTAAGACTGTTCTTGTGGAATTTTAAAAGTGATATTTGGATGCCCATAGAGAGCTGTGGTGAAAAAGAAAATATCCTAAGATAAAAGCTGAAAAGAAGGTTTTTGAGAAACTGCTTTGTGTTCTGTTATTTCATCTCACTGAGTTACAGCTTTCCCTTCAAGTAGCCTTTCACTAAGACTGTTTTTGTGGAATTTGCAAAGTGATATTCGGAAGCCCCTAGAGGGCTATGGTTGAAAAGGATATATCTTCATTTAAAAACTGGAAAGAAGCTTTCTGAAAAACGGCTTTGTGTTCTCATAATTCATCTCACAGAGTAACAGCTTTCCCTTCAAGAAGCCTTTCGCTAAGACTGTTCTTGTGGAATTTGGAAAGTGATATTTGGAAGCGCGTAGAGGGCTATGGTGAAAAAGGAAATATCTTCAGTTAAAATGTGGAAAGACGCTTTCTGAGAAACTGCTTTGTGTTCTGTGAATTCATCTCACAAAGTTACAGCTCTCCCCTCAAGAAGCCTTTCGCTAAGACTGTTGTAGTGTAATTAGCAAACTGATATTTGGAAGCCCATAGAGGGCTAAAGTGAAAAAGGAAATATCTTCTGTTAAAAACTGGAAAGAAGCTTTCTGAGAAACTGCTTTGTGTTCTGTCAATTTATCTCACAGAGTTACAACTTTCACCTCAAGAAGTCTTTCGCTAGGACTGTTCTTGTGGAATTTGCAAAGTGATTTTTGTAAGCCTAAAGAGGGATATTGTGAAAGAGGAATTATCTTCAGTTAAAAACTGGAAAGAAGCTTTCTGAGAAACGGCTTTGTGTTCTGTTAATTCATCTCACAGAGTTAAGGCTTTATCCTCAAGAAGCCTTTTGCTAAGACTGTTCTTGTGGAATTTTCAAAGTGATATTTGGAAGCCCATAGAGGTCTATGCTGATAAGATGATATCTTAATTTAAAAACCGGAAAGAAGCTTTCTGAGAAACTGTTTTGTGTTCTGTTAATTCATCTAAAAGAGTTACACCTTTCCCCTGGAGAAGCCTTTCGCTAAGACTGTTCTTGTGGAATTTAAAAAGTGATATTTGGAAGCCCATAGGGTGCTGTGGTGAAAAAGGAAATATACTTAGATAAATACTGAAAAAAAGCTTTTGGGAAAACTGCTTTGTGTTCTGTTAATTCAACTCACAGAGACACAGCTTTCCCCTCAAGAAACCTTTCACTAAGACTCTTCTTGCGAAATTTACAAAGTGAGATTTGGAAGCCCATAGAGGTCTATGGTGATATAGGAAATATATTTATTTAAAAACTGGAAAGAATCCTTCTGAGAAACTGCTTTGTGTTCTGTTAATTCATTTCACAGAGTTACAGCTTTCTCCTCAAGAAGACTTTCGATAAGACTGTTCTTGTGGAATTTGCAAAGAGATATTTGGAAGCCCACAGAGGGCTATGGTGAAAAAGGAAATCTCTTTCGTTAAAAACTGGAAATAACCTTTCCGGGAAACTGCTTTGTGTTCTGTTAATTCATCTCACAGAGTTAAAGCTTTCCCCTCAAGTAGCCTTTCGCTAAGTATGTTCTTGTGGAATTTTCAAAGTGACCAGACCGGCCCAGACTGCCTAAATCTAGGCCACAAACCAGTTTTGACCAGCTCAATACAGACCAGAAGTCTAAAACCAGATCAGACCATCTCAAACAGGTTTTGACCGGCTCATAGTGGTTTTTACCGGCTCAAACCAGACCAGACCAGTTCAATCCGGTTTTGAACGGTTCAATCCGGTTTTGAACGGCTCGTGTCAGTTTAGACCGGCTAAAACTGGTTTTGACCGGATGAGACCGGATAAACCGAATCAGACCTGCCCAGAACGGCTAAAATAAGATCAAACCAGACTAGAATGGCCCAGACCGCCTTAAACTGGGCCACAAACCGGTTTTGACAGGTTCAGTGCAGACCAGACAGGCTCATACCGGTTTTGACCGACCTGAGCCGGTTTTGACCGACTGAAACCAGAACAGACGGGCTCAAACCGGTTTTGACCTGCTCAAACCACAGCAGACCGGCTGAAAACTGTTTTGACCGGCTAAAACCGATTTTGACCAAATGAGACCGGATCAAACCGAATCAGACTGGCCCGGACCGGCTAACATCGGATCAAACCGGAACAGACCAGCCCAGACCGCCTAAAACTGGGCCACAAACCGGTTTTGACGGGTTCAAACCAGACCAGAACGGCTCAAACCAGACCAGACCGGTTCAAACCGGTTTTGACCGGCTCAAAACGGTTTTGACCGGCTCAAACCAGACCAGACCGGCTCAAACCAGACCAGACCGGCTCAAACTGGTTTTGACCGGCTCAAAGCGGTTTTGACCAGATCAAACTGCATTCGACCAGCCGAGACCAGCTGAAACCAGATCAAACCAGACCAGACCGGCTCAAATCGGTTTTGACCGGTTTAGACCGGATCAAACCAGACCAGACCTTCTCAAACTGGATCATACCAGACCAGACCAGCAGAAACCAGCTCACACCGGTGCAAACCGAACCAGACCGGCCCAGACAGGCTAAAACAGGGCCAAACCGGATCAATCAGGTTTTGACCGGCTCAAACCAGACCAGACAGGCTCAAACCAGACCACAGTGGCTCAAACTGGTTTTGACCGGCTCAAAACAGAAGAGATTGTCTCAAACTGGGTTTGACCGGATGAGACAGGATAAAATCAGACCAGACTGGATCAAACCGGATGAAGGTACCAGACCGGCCCAGAACAGCTGAAGCCGGATCAAACCGGACCAGACAGGCCCAGACCGGCTGAAACCGGATCAAACCAGACCAGACCGGCCCAGACCGGCTAAAACTGGGCCACAAACCGGTTTTGACCGACTCAAACCAGACCAGACCGGCTCAAACCGGTTTGACTGGCCTGAGATGGTTTTGTCCGGCTCAAACCACTCCAGGCCGGCTAAAACCGGTTTTCACTGGCTCAAAACAGTTTTGACCTGATTAGACCAGATCAAACCGGGCCAGACCGGCTCAGACAGGCTCGAATCGGTTTTGACTGGCTTCAACGAGACCAAACCGGCTCAAACCGGTTTTGACCGGCTCGAAGCGGTTTTGACCTGCTCAAACCAGACCAAACCGGCTCAAACCAGACCACACCGGCTCAAACCGGTTTTCACTGGCTCAAACCAGACCAGACCAGCTCAAACCGGATCAAACCAGACCAGACTGGGCCAGACCGTCTAAAACCGTGCCAAACTGGCTCAATCCTATTTTGACCGGCTCAAAACAGACCTGACCGTCTCAAACCCGACCTGACGGGCTCAAACCAGTTTTGACCTGACCAAACCACACCAGACCGGCAGAAATCGGTTTTGACACGCTAAAACTGGTTTTGACCGGATGAGACCGGATCAAACCAAATCAGACCGGCCCAGACCGGCGAAAATCGGATGACACCGGGCCAGACTGACCCAGACCGCCTAAAACTGGGCCACAAATCGGTTTTGAACAGGTTCTAACCAGACCAGACCAGCTCAAACCGGTTTTGACCGACCTAAGCCGGTTTTGAGCGACTCAAACCCGACCAGACCGTTTGAAACCAGACCAGATCGGCTCAAACTGGTTTTGACTGGCTCAAACCAGACCAGACCGGTTCAATCCGGTTTTGACCGGGTCAAACCGGTTTTGAACAGCTCGAAGCGATTTTGACCGGATCAAACCGGTTTTGAACGGATCAAACCGCACCAGACCGGCTCAAACCGGTTTTGACCGGCTGAAAACGATTTTGACCATATGAGACTGGATCAAACCGGAGAAGACGGGCCTAGACCGGCTAAAACCGGATCAAACCGGACCAGAACGGCCCAGACCGCCTAAAACCGGGCCAAAGCAGCTCAAAACTATTTTGACCTTCTCAAACCAGACCAGACCAGCTCAAACTTGTTTTGGCCGGCTCAAACCAGACCAGACCGGCTCAAACCGGATCAAACCAGGCCAGACCGGCCCAGACCGCCTAACACCGGGCCAAACCGGCTCAAACCTATTTTGTCCAGCTCAAACCAGACCAGACCGACTTGAACCTGTTTTGACTGGCTCAAACCAGACCTGACTGGCTCACACCAGTTTTGATCGGATTAGACTGGATCAAACCGTACCAGACCTTCTCAAACCGGATCATACCGGACCAGACCGGCACAAACCAGCTCAAACTGGCTCAAACCGAACCAGACTGGCCCAGACAGGCTAAAACCGGGTCAATCCGGCTCAATCAGATTTTGACTGGCTCAAACCAGACCAGACCGGCTCAAACCAGACCACACTGCCTCAAACCGGTTTTGACCGGCTGAAACTAGAAGAGACTGGCTCAAACCGGTTGTGACTGCATGAAACAGGATAAAACCAGACCAGACCGGCTCAAACCGGATGAAACCGCAGCAGACCAGCCCAGAACAGCTGAAGCCCGAGCAAACCGGACCACACGGG